>NC_061111.1:128590382-128890382 GCF_002878395.1 Capsicum annuum
GTTGCCGTCCACCATCTTCAAGAAAAATTGGTTGAGTTTTGAGGTGAATAAGCCTCACACACCTTAAGACGACATCCACCGTCTTCAAGTAAAATTGGTCGGGTCTTGAGGTGACGAAGCCTTACACACCTTAAGCCGACGTCCACCGTCTTTAAGAAAAAATTAGTCGGTCTTAGAGTGTACGAAGGTGAAGTTAAACTCTCGCACCCTAAACCAATGGTTGTATATTGCTATTTGTTTCAACCCTGCAAAAAAAAGGGAAAAAACAAGAAAGAAAGTAAAAACACAAATAGAAAGGATATTACCCGTCAGAGCGCTGCGATCTTGAAAGTTGTATATTACCAACTTGGATTAATATAAGATGCCTCAATGATAATAAATCCCTCACAATAGAGTTTTAATCAATCAAAACTCCCATTGATGGTGATGGTTCCACACCAAGATATAAATTATTTGGTGAGGCGATGCAAATTTAGAATCCTCTACCGGTCAGCATATAAGATCACCTTCAAAAAAAATCATCCAGAACAATCAAAGAAGTTTTAAAATCTAAATTTTGGATATGTTATACGTGCATGTTTCCGGAATCTATAGGATCAAGCGGATCATAATTTCGATACTCTCACATTGAGATATAATTTTTTTGATGATATCATATAAATCTGAAATTGTTGATGCATCAAAACTCAATGTTGATTTCAGGATAACACCTGAAAATATCTTGATTGTATTAAATTATGTTTGGATATGTCATAGATCATTGTGTCTAGTTTCATAAGAATCAAGCGGGCTTGTGATTTCATCCTTCCTACTTCAAGCTATGAAAGTTTAAGTAAAGACGCGCAGATTTGAAATTTTCAGCATGATAAAATTCAGGGCTAAATTTAAAAATTTATCCAGATTTATATTGAAGGAATTTAAATCTAAATTTTGGATATGTTATAGATCTCGAAGTCTAGTTTCTGGAATATTAAACGGTTCATAATTTCAATATTCCTACAATTAGATATGAATTTTCTACCACTAACATATTGTGCTGAAAAAAAAGTGACAAAAATAAGAGAAAAGTAGGAGGAAAAGAAATTACCTCAATATTGTTGATGTCTTGAAAACCCCAAAATTGATATTGAAAAAGTGAAAAAAATACCTCCTTTTATAGAGTTGTAGGATGGATGTTTTCTTCTCCAATATAAATTCAGATTGGAATAACTTCCATCTCCAAATTCAAATTGGAAATTGCTTCTTTCTCCAATATAAATTCAGATTGGATAGCTTCTTTCTCCAAATTCAAATTGGAGGTTGTTTATTTTTTCCATACAAATTCAAATTGGAGGTTATTTCCTTTTCTCATACAATTTCAAATTGGAGGTTGATTTCCTTCTTCCATTCAAATTCAAATTGAAGGTTGTTTCCTTCTCCCATACAAAGTCAAATTGGAGGTTGTTTTCTTCTCCAATCTAAGTTTAAATCGAAAGAGTTTTATTCCTAGTTAAGTAAGACAATGAAAAAGTCTTCCAAAACTATTTGAAATTGGATATTATGCCTCACCAACGGGTCTTAAGTATAGAGATTCGGGAAAAAAAACAAGAGAGCTTTGAGAGACAATGTCAATATGATTCGGCTTTAAAGTTTTTGAATGAGGTGTTCTTATGTATGAAAAATCATTGAAGCACGAAGGAAACATGTTTAAATAATCATACTTCAAGGCTAGTCTCTAAAATATTAAATGTCTCGACAAGTCTTGAAGTAGGGGGCATTTGTGGGCGATGTAATTTTATTAAATTTAAATCCGTACAAAATTCAGATTATATTAAATTCAAAGTATATTAGTCCTAAATAAATATTATGGATTAATATAATTGAATTAATTATTTAAGTCCAAATAGGTATGGATTTAAATAAGACCCAATGTTTATTGGATTAGTCTATTAATTTGGGCTACAAATGGTGAGCCTATTTTACTAAGCCCAAGATATTGTCATATTCTAGAGGAACAAATAAGTGCCACGTGTCAAATGACGTGGCATCCCAAGTCAAGTGAAGGAGCCAATAGGACCATACCACATATCAAACTGATGCAGCAGACCCATGAAATAAAACCCATAAAAGGCACCACATCACTTAAATCTGATTGGTCAAAGGAAGTCCATATTCATCATGGCTCTTCTTTTCCTACAACTATAAATAGGGGCCTCATAATTCAGAAAAAAAAGGACCGACCCCCAGAACTCTAACAAGTAACAAGAGAAAGTTCATGGATCAAATTCCGCAATTTCTCCAAAAAAATCAAGCAGCCAAAGCAAGTTCATCAAGATTCAAGATCAAGACCGCAATATTCAAGAGCAAACTTAAAAGCCCTTGAATTCAAGCACAAGTCAAGATCAAGTCCCTCAAGCATTGAAATCAAGTTCAAATTCAAGATCAAGCTCGAAACACTTGAATTTATATTTGAAAAGGCGAATCAGAGGATTCATAGAGATTGTAACACTCGCATTGAAATCAACAAATTGATTGTTGCAATATATTTTTCTTGTCTTAATTATTTATTTTTCTGTCTCGAAAATTTTACTGTCCAACAAACACTCTCCTTGCCAAATCAACATTTTGTGCCTGATAGATACCAATTTTAACACTTGAGGTGTCTGATAGGTACAAGCCTTAGTTGAGGGGTCTAAGTGAATTTTCCAAACAAGTTTGAGGGTCTGTCGATGGCTTTAGCCTTAATTTTACTATCTAATAAAAGGGAAAGGCAACAAAAGCAAGCAACAAAGTGTCAACATGCTTGTTTATGCTGCGTGCTGCAGTTGTTTGCTCCGTGATCTTACTATATCACCCTAATTAATTATTATAAATCATTTACATATTAAAAAAAAGTAACATAGATATTTTTGACATGTCTGCTTTAATAATAATTTTATTAAATATCATCCCTAATAATTATTATAAGTCATCTAAGTATTAAAAATAATAATATTTAATAAAAATGGTAAAATAGATATAAAATGATAAGTTAACTCTTGATGTTTTAAATTAACTTGACGTCTTATACGAGACCCACTTATAAAAATCACAAGTACTTTTTATAGTAATTTTATTAAATCACTTCTAATTAGTTGTTGTTAGTCATTTAAGTCATGTATGCTCTTCTGATTCAATCATGATTTTACTATGTCACTCCTAAATAATTATTATGGTAATTTAAGCATTATACCACTTAAATTAGAATAAAAGAAAAAGTGTTATAAATCACAATAATTAAAAACTTAAATTATTGAAAAATGTAATTGACTGTCAATATCACAAAAAATTATACAAGAGAGTAACATATATTATTTGAAAATTACATAAAAAGTAGTTAACAACTTAAAATATCTATAAAAATATGTTATATATTACAAAAATAATACGTAAAAAATACTATAAATCACAATAATTAACAACTTAAAAAATTTAAAAGATATAAAATATTTGATTGACTCTTGAAATTATATTTATGTCACTTAAATTGGAATAGAAGAAAAGTATTATAAATCACAATAATTAAAAACTTAAATTATTTAAAAAATATAATTGACTATCAACGCCACAGAAAATTTAGATTGGGAAAGTAACACATATTATTTGAAATCTACACAAAAAATATTAAAAATTACAAAAGTTAACAATTTAAAATATGTAAAAACATATTTAAAGTATGATTGATTATCAGAATTCTATTTGTGTCGCAAATTGAGACAAAAAAATAACATATGTTGATCCCGTGTTATCTGAAAAACTGTAATATATGCCCGTCGAATTTCGCTTTTCACACTCTTTATTAATTTATACATTTGTAGAGTTTAATTTTGATCGTAAATAAAATTTTTGAAACCAAATTATATATTTTAATAATAAATCACAATAATTGATAATTTAAAATATTTTAAGAATATATGAAAAAATTACTCTGAAAAATAAGTTTATTCAAATTTCAAAATTCAAAAGATGTTGCATTAATTGAGGTTATTGTTAGAAGATTAATTTAGGATAGATGTTGGACCCGTGTTTTGCACGGGCTTCTCGTAACTAGTATTATATAAATAGTTATGTAGTGTATATGTAATGCATCGATATCCTAAGAATAGTGTATATATGTGTATCCATTTATCATATAAATGGTGTATAAACATGTCTATTTGATGTATAAATAGTTAAATAGTATATACTACTATATAATATATCGATATTGTATAATTAGTGTATAAACGTTAATCAATATTGTATAAGGGTGTATCGATATTATAAAAAAGATATGTAATGTATTGGCATTGTATAAAAGTATATAAACGTACATCGATTATAGAACTAGTACATAAACGTGTATAAATATTGTATAAATAATATATAAACATGTATCCATTTTGCATAAATAGTTATATGAGGTATCGAGATTTATATCCTCATCGGGTAATACATAACAATAGCTTCATCAAGAACAAACTCACTATTCTTGATCCCATGGAAATGCAATACCCCGTACCTTTTTCTAGCTTGAAATCATCTTGAGAATGTTAGAACTTGCTTTGAATATGAATCCATTTTTGTACACATGGTATTCATAAGATTTTTACTTTTATCACATAAAAAATTGAATTAGATTTCCAACAATACCAATTTCGTCCAAATCCGACATCGGGCGAGGAAGTTATGGACGTTTTACTCAGGTAGTCAGAACCGCCCAGGTGCGATGGTGAAGGCCGACGGACCGTCGGACTAGAGATGGACCGTCGCACCCCATCGTCCCATCAAGGTAGTGATTTAACTCTGTTTGAGTACGATAGAGAGGTCTGACAGACCGTCGAGCTAGCGACGGACCATCGCACCCCACCGTCGCACCAAGACAGTAAGCTCCAGTTCAGGTCCCAGTGCGACGGTCAGTGCGACGGACCGTCGACCCAGCGACGAATCGTCGCACCCCACCATCGCATGACCCATTCAGTTATTTTAAGTCATTTTTAACAGGGGCTTTTTGGTCTTTTACCACCCGTTTATATACCTAGTAATAGCCGACCAAAGCTCAGAAATTCATTATCCAACTACAACATTAAAATTAGGTTTTTTCTCTCTAAGATTAATCCCAAGAACAAAATCCAATTCTTCTCCAAGAACTAAGAGATTCAAATTTTTCAAGTTCAAGAACTTCAAGAAACTCATTACCAGGTATGCATAGTGTTCATTCATTGACTCCTTTCATCCATGAAGCCCAAGAATCTCTTTTCCAAGTTCAAGTTTATGGATTTTCTTTTTGAATTTCATGTTGGGTTGTTGATCGTTCATGTGGATAATGACTAATTGAATTATAATTCATGTTTGGTGATAAATTTCATGTGGAATTGATTAGTAGGTGTAGGTTCATGTAAACCTATGATTAAAACCCTTGGATGATGAAATTAGAGAGGAATCATCATGTAAACCTATGATTATAACCCTTGGATGATGAAATTATAGATGAATCATGATGTTTGTTTGTTGTATAATGTAATCTACATATACTATGCCTACCAATTGTTTGATTAAATGTCTATGTAAAGGAAAAGTGCCCAACTAGTATGATATTATGAAATCCCCATTTATGTACAAGTTTATGTATATCACATGTTTGATGGAATGCCTCAATAAATGAATTATGGATTGTGATGTTGGTCATGTACTCAAGAAAGCCATGCTTTGTCAGTTTCTTTCCATTGAGTTCTGAGGGTACTTGTACCCGAAACATTAGCTGTGTGCCTAGAGCCTTATAATGTTTTCACGATACTCTCAGTCAAGCCATGATTCTTAGACTTCAGACAATATTATGATCAGGAAATCTCAATAATCTCTTGAACTTAATCAGTTGTCAGGTATCAGTAGTATTCCGTCAGTCAATGGGATTCAATAACTCAGTCCATGTTTAGATCAGTTAATTATGTTCAGTATCCATTCAGATGGGAGTAGGAATCAGCACCGAGTGAACCCAAGGATGGGAACTCACCTGCTAGTTGAGGGTGTGATTCCTAGGAGCAGTCCTTGCGTTCCAGAACTACGAAGCCAGCGTAGGTTGAGACAGCATACCTGCTAGTTGACGGTAGATGAGGTGGCTTAACCTGCTAGTTGAGGGTTCCCACCATTCTCATTAGAGTAACCTTCTAGTTGAGGGTCACTCACATGTTGCCCTTACCAGTGGTGCTGTATTGACACCCTTCCAATCAGGGCACAGATTGGACCTCAGTGCTGCTATAATGCGTCATTTGGGGTATGTCGGTTAGATAACTACTTTCCACATTTTCAGTAAAAGAACTCAGATAGTTCTTCAGATTTTAGGATTGTCAGATACAGTACGGAACTCAGCTAGTTCCATTAGAATCAGGACTGTCACTCATGTTATCAGTATTCAGATTCAGTAATCATGTTATCACGGTATTGGTGTCAGTTATTATGTCTCATACATGTATTCTCATGCTCATGATAGTCAGTCTGTTATTATTATTGTTCATGCATATAAACCCCATGCATTTAGCCTACCTCACATGAAGCGATAATGACCACGGGAACACTAAACACACCTCAAACAGTCTACTAATCAAAAGGATTCTCGGAGCGATTGGAGATCTCACTCGGATTCGAAAAATGACAACAACAATAATGAAATGAAGAAGGTGTTTATCACACTAAAACAACAACAACAACAATAATATGAAAACACGATCAACAACAACAAAGAGGTAACAATAACAACACCTTACGGGTTCGTAACTCCCCAAAATCGGGTCCCGAGACGTCATACAGTGCTTAGGATCACAAGTGACCCCAAGCTAACCCTTCTACTGGCATAGCTCATAAGTAACTGAACAAAAAGTATAAATCTATACAAATCTGCGGAAAATAACTCTTTTCTGAATATGAAAGATACAAAACTAAATTTACAAGATTACAACTCTGCTTTTACAACCAAAAGTGAAACGGAATACATCAACTTCTACTGACTGTCTATGAAGCCTCTACTAGTACTGACTGTAGGTAGCTGGTTCATGACTCCCGACTAACCTAACTTAATACGATTGAAAAAAGAAAATACAACACTTCTCGAACTGTATTACTAACTCAAACCCTTGAATCAAAGGACTCATCACCTGCTAACTGGATGCCGCAAACTAACTGGATCTGAAGATGTACACTATACCTTGTACCTACATTTCGAGAAAATGTAGCCCACATACGAATATGTGGGTCAGTACCATGAAAACGTACCGAGCATATGGGGGTGAAATGCATATATAAAATAATATCTTAATATTATCTCAGTTTATAAAATTATGCATACTGATATAAATGACTCACTTAGCTCGAATTAAAATCATCATAATCATAAGAGAGTGAAATATATCGGGTGAAACATGTGAGTCATCATATTAAATCTCAATTCACTTCTATCTCAATTCCAAATCACCAAAGCAATCAAATCTTATAACTATTCTCTTTGGAATATATGTTCATTGAATCTTTCGAAAACAATGACTTTCTCAAATTCAGTCTTTCAAACAAATATGTTTTCATCTCAGATAGAAGATAATACTTTTCATATTGGATAGGAGAATACACACACACACATTAGGAGTCTCTTACAACTGACATAAACCATGTGAGCTACATGGAGACCAACGTCCAACCCATGTTGGGGAGAACTGTCCTATCTTTGCCATCGGAGTAGGACCTTAATTTTTTGTTCACTGGTGATCACTATATCAATCAGCCTTAGGCTCACATCCTACGAGGGCACTTAGTTCTAGGGAAGTACCAATCATAGCTATACCTCCCACTCGGTGCTAAAGACTACTCCTGGACTTAGTTCAGATCATTTCAAAAGAAAATCCACAACAACACAATTCAACAATTCAAATCGGGAGCCATCATGCTACCCCTTTTTCATAATAAATCAACATGTGGATTTCTTTTCTCATTCGAGTTCAAAAATAACTCTTTCAATATCAAAAGGTCAAATCATTCAAATATCAAGGTGTGTATAACACATTACTTCACCAAAGATCATAATCTCAAAGAGGGTTTAAATCCCATATATCAACACTTGAGCAAAACATTTCAAGATTCATACTTTGTATAGCAAACAAGTATAACTCATACGAAAATCTGGAAGTTCAACTTGAAACATGATATTAACATCACAACTTAAGGAATTTATCTTTAAGACATCACAAAAATATCATAGTTTCTTGAATAAGATTCGTCCTCGAATGTGGATAATTATGATGAAACACATAGGAATCTCAATCTTTAAGATAACTTGTACAACTGATATAAACTGAATCATTGAATCTCAAACATAATGAGTCACTGAACTGAACTACATGTGCCTGAATTCTCATGAAAATAATTATATAGCTCAGATAGAAACGAGAGTGTCAACTTATGAGTAACCATTACTTTGCACTGGATCTGATCTCATGAGAAAGGATGAGAGGTTTATGACATGAAAACTCGGGGTATTACAACATCCCCCTCTTGGGATCGTTTATCCCCGAATGATAATAATTTGATGTAAATACTAGGAAGGGACTGTGATACTTCACAGGATACTTACGAACTGAATCATGACTTAATATCTGAAATTGAAACTGATGCATGAACTGAGCTGAATTCATAGTTTAATTGGACACAAACACATTGCCTCTTGGAATGTACATACGTATAAGACTGTGGATAGTAAGACTAGTTGGAAAATTAAGAATCTATAGGATCTTATCTCCTTGCTTGCTAAACTAGACTGTAGGCTATATGGACTGGATCATACTGACGACCCATACTCAAATAGAGAATTTCTTCAGCACTTTTCTACGAAATTCTATTGACATTAGGGAGCAAGGAATTTTGAGCATGCTCTGAACAAGACATTTGACTAAGGAATTACAACATTGATATAACTCTATAGCATAGAATATAATTATATAACTCATAAACTAGGATAGGATTGCTAGGCCGTAGGCAATACAACTTCTTACTTTCAAGCTTAGCATCACTTCTCAAATGCTCTCTCAACTATACTATTCCCCTTAAATACCATACTCATTTGATTCAACTTATAATTCTCATATTGGCACTGCGAAATCTTTCTACTAAGGTCTAAACTAAACTAAGTCTCACCATGATCAAGCCTAACACTAAATCACAAGATACAACATGCCAAAGCACAATACTAGTCTAAACCACACGATTCAATATTCTATATTTTCTTAGAGCTCACACCCTAAGCATAACATGCCTTACTACTTCAATGACTAATTTAAAACTCTTGATATGGATTCACTAGTGCATATTGCATACATAATCTTACACCCAACATGACATTCAAGCCTATCATTAAAATTATATATAACTTTAAGGCAAATACCCCTAAAGGCATACTCTACATATTCTCGAGATTAAGCTATAATTTCATCATTCTAAGATCTACAAATAAATGCTAAACTCACAAGAATAAACTAATTTCGAACTTACCGACTTCATTCTTGAACAACCCATCCATATGCCATCCTTAACTTTCTAGCTTCAATAATCATCATCAAAGACTTACACTCTCATTTGCAACCATATCTACATCTCTAATCATATAATCATAGCTTACTAAGATCACACTTCTATACTTATATTTTTCCCAAACCATGAGAATAAAATCATACTAAAAAGACTCAACATCTTCAATCATAAATCCTTAACTTAGCTATCAAGAACAACATAAATTATCTAACTAACCTTTCTCCACCTGGCAACTCAACGTTACTACTAACCACACAATATGCAATAATCCTCAAAAAAATAATGGAGCCCCATGGCACCTTGGGCACACCTCTACATCATACTTAATTACGAACACATGATCTTACACTCTTACATACACTGTTCAGGACTACTAGATCACCTCTATATAACTAGCATCAACCACCGAACTATCAGCTGTTCAAACTTAATGTCTAGAGCTAAACATGATTTACAACCTATTCTCACACACAATTTTCACTTCAAAACTATAGAACACAACATTTAGAAAAACTAGTACAGAATGACAATCGATCATAATCATATGGCCTATCTAATTCATAATTCGTTAACACATCCTCCTTCTTCACATTATTACTATTTACCCATCTTCACACCTAAATTACTTTCATAGCTCTATAAATTTCAACTAAACTTCCTCTTGCAATCTCAGGAAATCCTAAAGTAACAATACTCAACCACCAAGTACTTTCACCAATAAACTGTACTTTTCTAGCACCAAAAACACCATCAACAACTCTTTTCATACTTCAAGCAAACAACAATCCACCTTAACTAAAATCTCCTTCTCTAACTTTCACTAAACTAACAAACAAGGATATATCACTTCATTACTAATTCAATCATAAGCAAAAATTCAGCTATACATATTCAATCCCTTACCACCATTCTTTCCACTACACTTCTAAACCCACAAGTTCAACTAACACAAGACTTTCAACTAAATGTTACTACTTCTGTCACTACCCAGAAACCCACACTTTCAACTAACACCAGAACAACAAGATAAACAACAAGTTTCTAGTGAATCGAAATAGGCCTCAAATGGCTTCACTAGACTTTGGTTTTGTATTTTGAACAAGAAAATTAGATGAATAACAAAGCAACTATGCTAGTGAATCTAAATAGGCCTCACACGGCTTCACTAGACATTGATTTTTCACAAACATAATGATAACAAGATTACATAATACAAGAGATAGAAACTTGACACACAATATTCAACGATCTAAGAATACACCTTACTCTGTCTTAATTAAATAACTCATAAGAACGAGGGCATAACTTAAATTTGATGGACTTATAACACACTAAAAGGATCCTCTCAAGCCACTTTATAAAACTTCTGAAACTTCTGCCAGTAAATATAAGAGCATTATCTGGGGAGGAAATTGGAACTTGCTGAACATGTTTCCTCAAGAATAGTACATAGATAGAGAAGTATAGATTATCATTATGGATTCTGAGGAGAAATTTGAAAGCATATCTAACTCGGGCTTAGTGCATAATTTTCTACAGGCCTGATAAAGCACTTCAATTTTTGGAACTCAAAAGCACTGATGGGATATTTTTCAAGCTCGCTTACAAGAACATAATAATCTATAGAGATTTAAGCTTCACTATTTTTGATATATTGAAAATAAGGCAGAGATGGCCTGACTAGAGTAAGATGAGAATCTGTATAAGTTTCTTGGAGAACTTTTCTATAGCACGATTTAAGAATTGAAAGAATGGAGACATTTCCTAAATGCCTTGTAGCCTCTCGAAGAAAAGTACAGACGTCTCCGTACCATTTCGCAAGACTCTACTAGACACGACTTCATAGACACCATAGGACACTTGAACTCTATGCTCTGATACTAAGTTTTTAATGCCCCAAAATTGGGTCCCGAGATGTCACACGATGCTTAGGATCATAAGTGACCCCAAGCTAACCCTTCTACTGGCATAACTCATAAACAACTGAACAAAAAGTATAAATCTATATAAATCTGTGGAAAATAACTCTTTTCTGAATATGATAGATACAAAACTAAATTTACAAGATTACAACTCTGCTTTTACAACTAAAACTGAAATGAAATACATCAACTTCTACTGACTGTCTATGAAGCCTCTACTAGTATTGACTGTAGGTAGCCGGGTCATGACTCCCGACTAACCTAACTCAATACGACTAAAAAAAAGAAAATACAACACTTCTCGAACTGTATAACTAACTCAAGCCCTTGAATCAAAAGGACTCATTACCTGCTGACTGGATGCCGCGAACTGGCTGGATCTGAAGATGTACACTATACCTTGTACCTATATTCTGAGAAAATGTAGCCCACATATAAATATATGGGTCAGTACCATGGAAACTTACCAAGCATATGGGGGTGCAATGCATATACAAAATAATATCTTAATATCATCACAGTTTATAAAATTATGCATGCTGATATAAATGACTCACTTAGCTCGAATTAAAATCATCATAAGCATAAGAGAGTAAAATATATCGGGTGAAACATATGAGTCATCATAATAAATCTCAATTCACTTCTATCTCGATTCCAAATTACCAAAGCAATCAAATCTCATAACGATTCTCTTTGGAATATATGTTCATTAAATCTTTCGAAAATAATGACTTTCTTAAACTTAATCTTTCAAACAAATATGTTTTCATCTCAGATAGAAGATAATACTTTTCATATTGGATAGGAGAATACACACATACACATTGGGAGTCTCTTACAACCGCCATAAACCATGTGAGCCACATGGAGACCAACGTCCAACCCATGTTGGGGAGAACTGTCCTATCTTTGCCATCGGAGTAGGACCTTAATTTTTTGTTCACTGGTGATCACTATATCAATCAGCCTTAGGCTCACATCCTACGAGGGCACTTAGTTCTAGGGAAGTACCAATCATAGCTATACCTCCCACTCGGTGCTAAAGACTACTCTCGGACTTAGCTCAGATCATTTCAAAAGAAAATCCACAACAACGCAATTCAACAATTCATATCGGGAGCCATCATTCTACCTTTTTTTCATAATAAATTAACATGTGGATTTCTTTTCTCATTCGAGTTCAAAAATAAATTTTTAAAGATCAAAAGTTCAAATCATTCAAATATCAAGGTGTGTATAACACATTACTTCATCAAAGATCATAATCTCAAAGAGGGTTTAAATCCCATATATCAACACTTGAGCAAAACATTTCAAGATTCATACTTTGTATAGCAAACAAGTATAACTCATATGAAAATCTTTAAATTCAACTTGAAATATGATATTAACATCAAAACTCAAGGAATTTATCTTTAAGACATCATAAAAATATCATAGTTTCTTGAACAAGAATATAGGATAATAGTTTCCATCTCAAATTCATAATTAAACAAGTAAAATCATCTATTTTCGTAAAATAATACAAATTTTTGGGCACAAGAACGAAAGGATGTTCTTGTTGAAAACCCCACATACCTCTATAGTAACAAAATTGTTGAAAGATTGGACCTTCAAATCTTGATTGTGCAACCCTAATTGTTTTTCTCTTATTTTTCTCTTGAATGATGTGCTTAGACTGATAATAGGGTTATAATATGTTTAGGAGCAGTTAAATTCATAGGGTTATGTTTAGGGACGTGTAAGGAATGTTAAAAGGCTTAGTTATCCTCGAAATAACTCAAAAATGGAGTGTTTTCGTTACTGAAACCCTAAGTGTACGTCACAAACCTGATTGCATATGCTAGGGTATGCGCCACACACCTTATCTCACAAGCTAAGTATGCGTCACATACCTTATCGCACATCCATACCGCCTCTCATGAAAATGGGCATAACTCATCACTCGAGTATTGGATTTTTCCGAAATTGGTATCGTTGGAAAGCTGATTCAATTATCTATAATTTGGTAGGTCTTGGGATGAAAATTCCATGTATATTAAGAGATATACACGTTTGAATTATACCCTTGTAGAATCAAATATCAAATGTTAGACAAATTAAATGGTCTTAGCTCAACTTGGCTCTAAATGATTTATATGAACATTGTTGACCTCAAGAGAACTTCACATACTAGGATAAAGATCATGAAACTTGTATTCACATTCTACTCATTTAGATTAGAGATTAGACGCATAGGAACGACGGTTAGAATTCTAGCACGAAAATATGGGGTATTACAGGGTTACATTAATAAAAACAAGAAACAACAATTACAACAAATAAGAGGATAGATAGTTAGATAAAATGAAGGTGTAATCTTAAAAGCCCAAGAGCCTATTCCACGCTTGGACCTTTAACAATACACACAGTGAATACCTAACTCCTACGTTGGTACAAGAGTGACCTCGATCTCCCAAGCATCCAACATTTCTAAGATTGAATCCAACACGAGTGATTCCACACTCAAGTTGATTTCCCTAGTTACATTTTCGACCAAAGAGGGCCATCCTCTCAAGAGAGATGTTTCTAAGTGTTACACTTTCATATTCAACAAAAAACTAAAACTAAAAACTTTAAGAGGTTCTATATATAGTGTATTACAAAATAGAATATAAAATGACCACAATACCTCTCAAGGGTGAGGTGCCCATCAAGTGTAACTTAGGGTTTATTTTTAGTGCATTTAGGCCCTCTTTTACCCTTCACTTGTGCATTTCCTTGGATGGATTCAATACGCACTCATTCTTGCCATCCTCGTGGTTGTACTCGTATCATACTCCCCTTCTTGAAAAGGATTCGACCTTGAATCCATACCTTGCAAATCAAGAGAAGACAAACAAGCATACATCCTCATGACATGAGGGGTTAGGGTTAGCAAAAATAACACATCAACATGCTATGTTGAGATGGGAAAAATTTGAAGTATAGCCATGAGTCCTTTGTTTTAATCATGAAAAGATTAGTACAATCACTACAACGGAAGTGGCTAGGACAAGCATCGAGACAAAAGGAAAATTTACCGAGAGTTATCCTTTCCTACCCAAAGATCGTATCAGGATTAAATGGAAAAATTAGCCAAGGGCCTAAGCCGAGGCTAGCCCTTCCCCCCCAGAATGTCACTCCCACATTCACACACAAAAATATTTTCATACACATGATCTCTATGAACAAAACCAATTGCAATGCTTTTACCACACAAGATGTTCAAAGAGACATGCACATTATCAAGATCAATTCTATAGAGACCATCATTAACTTTAGAATTTTTAAGCATTCCATTTACATTCTCAAGTAGTGAACTACATTTAAGAGTAAATCGATCATCATGCACACCAAGAGTACTACCAAGAGTACCTATTTCCGAGACTACACATTTCTTGCCCATAAGAGTACTCTCATCTTCCAAGAAAAGATTTTCATCTTTAGGAGGAAGGTTGTCACACCATAATGGGTAAGCATATCAAATATAGCCTTCAAGTCAAGATATACCATCATTTTCACCACTAGGTCCATTAGGAGTGTTTATATCATCTTTAAATAAGACATTAAACCTAAAGCGACCATGATCTATCTCATGGACAGATTTGGAACTAGCAAGTGCTTCACTCTCTATAAGTTTACTATCAAGTACCAGAGATGTTTCAATCTCCTCTTTACCTTGGTGTGGGTCGGGGAAACCCATCTCTTCCTTCGGGAAGCTCTCGACATAAGGTGTTTGGACAAGGAAAGTTAGATTTTATGGGATAAGTTTAGGTAATAATTGGCGTAGCCTTTCCACGTGCCATTTTATTTCTTCAATATCGTCATTGATGCAATCAAATGTGGCATCATGATTAGTGGCAGCCATGGTACCTAAAGCAAACGACAACAACAAACAACAAAACAAACTTGTTAGTTCAAAATGCCTCACCACACTCCCACTCTTGATTTTACCTCACACTTGGTTTCACAAGTGTTGGAAGCTGGCTTGTACTTTGCGAGTGATTGAGGATCGAGTCTACTCTTGCCCAGAATAGATTTTCATTTGAGTTGACTCAAAGAAAATTTGTTTACAGACTTGAACCAACAAGATAAAACTAATTCACAAAAGAGAAAAGTAAACAATAAACGCTTAACATGAATGAGAGAACACAAAGACTAACTAACAATATAGTAGATGAGTACTAGTTTGCCTATTAATATTGGAACACATAAATGAAACTATGGAACAACAAAAAGAAACTAAGAAAAATCTAAAATTTGAGCCAAAATTTGATGCATGAACAGTAACTTGACGTGCCAGCCACGTATTGGTTGCGGTCTTTCTAACGAATTGGTATTCTCAAATGTTCATGTCTTGCTCAAAAATTTAATTTGGATTGGTGGTATTTTGTTTTAGGAGGAAAAAATAAGTCTTGAAGCCTTTTTTAATTTTCAATTTTCAAAACTTTGACTTTGCTTGTACTTCTCCTTAAAACATGGGTCCTTGAATCATGGAAAGTTGTTGGAAAGTGGTTGAGATGTGATTGACTAGTTGATGAGTGATGGTAAGTTTTTCAAGACTAACAAAGCTTCAGCTTTTTCCCTTCACCTTTATAGATCTAAGGTTCACTTTATTTTAACAAGCTATGAAAGTTGTGAAGAACTTCAAGAACAAAATCAACAATCACCAAGAACAACCAACAACAATCTCCAAGAACACCAATAATTTCACACGACCAACTTCCAATTTTCACAATACAATATCTTCAATACTTGACCAAGACAACTACAACTTCAACAAAATGGTTATTAGCCAACCAATGTACAACAATATCACGTGGTCAAGATTATAACAACAATAAGATAAAGGCCACAAGGACAAAATAGTCCACCACAACAATGTTCAACAACAAATCAGCCAAGTCCAAGTTCACGACTACAACTTCAACAAATACAATTTCAAACTTAGATTTAGACTCAAAGTGATAGTGGAGAACAAAACTAACACTAGAAACACACAAGACAAGTAAATATATCGGCCAAGACACAACAAAAACAAAATTTTTGGCCAAGAACACAAAATGGATAGATTGTTCTTTTTTTGGAATTTTCAGATTCCAATTTTTTTTCAAGTGAGCTAGCCCAAGATGTGATCTTGTAGGAACAAGATCAAGCCATGATTTAATACCAAATGATATGATAATGACCACGGGAACACTAAAAACACCCCAAATAGTCCACTAATCAAAAGGATTCTCGGACCGATTGGAGATCTCACTCGGATTCGACAATGACAACAACAATAATAAAATGAAGAAGGTGTTTATCACACTAAACATCAACAACAACAATAATATGAAGAAAAGATAAACAATAACAAAGTGGTAACAATAACAACACCTTATGGGTTACATTAACAAAAACAAGAAACAACGATTACAACAAATTAGAGGATAGATAGTTAGACAAAATAAATGTGTAATCTTTAAAATCCAAGAGCCTATTCCACGCTTGGACCTTTAACAATACACATAATGAATACCTAACTCCTACGTTGGCACAAGAGTGACCTTGATCTCCTAAGCATCCAAAGTTTTCAACCTTAAATCCAACACGAGTAATTCCACACTCAAGTTGATTTCCTTAGTTAAAACAATTTTGGCCGAGGAGGGCCATTCTCTCAAGAGAGATGTTTCTAAGTGTTACACTTTCATATTCAACAAAAAACTAAGACTAAAAACCCTAAGAGGTTCTATATGTAGTGTATTACAAAATAGAATATAAAATGACCACAATACCTCTCAAGTGTGAGGTGCCCATCAACTGTAACTTAGGGTTTATTTTTAGTGCATTTAGGCCCTCTTTTATACTTTACTTGTGCACTTCCTTGGATGGATTTAATACGCACATATTCTCATTCATCCTCATGGTAGTAATTGTATAATCACATACATATCAGTACATTCAATCATATTGACAAATTCACGCTATGGTGTTTTATACCATATGTTCAGAGATACGAGCTCTAGAGTATCAGTAGCATTCCAGTCTCAGTAGTCAGAGTTAAAAGTGAGTCCTCATCCTTCAAGGACATGATCTTTACTTTATTATTTCATTAATAAGTTTATTATTTGGAGTTAGTTGGGGACATGTCCCATCAAATCCTTATTAAGACAGTTCAGTCAGTTAGAGGCTTTTCAGACTATCATGTTTAGTCAGTTTATTTAAGTTGTTTTGGGTATTTCATATCCCATTCAGATGTTATACTTTTTATCATATATTATGTTATAATTTGAACCTTATGGCCTTTCAGTTCATATTTCCGCATTATATAGTATATGGTGCAGTATACAGGTACAAATATCAGTCATGGGTTAGCTTGTGGTCCTTTGGGGTCATGGGCACCGTGTAGCATTTCAGGTACCAAATTCGGGGTGTTACAAACTTGGTATCAGAGCCTAAGGTTCAATAGAGTCCTAGGAATTCTGAAAGCCGCATCTAGTAGAGTCTTGTACATGGGTGTGTTGCGCGCCGCATTTATATGCAGGAGGCTATAAGATGTTTTAGGAACAGTTTCCCATTTTTTAATATTTATGTCGTGCCAGTGAGCATAATATCAAGTCAATCTCTCAGTCTAATCAATTTTTTCCTTTCTTCTACAGAACATGCCTCCTAAAAGAAGAAACAGAAATCAATTAACCCCTCAGCCCAAGAAACCTTTGGGCGAACATGTTTTTCATGCGGAGTTCAGGGCCAAATTCACTACTCTTGCTCAGTTAGTTGCTGCTCAAAATGAATGACCAGCTGTTATTTTAGCCAACCCAGTGGCCAATTCAGCTGCAGCTAGAATTCGAAACTTCACCCGAATGAATCCTCCATCTTTTCTCGGGTCTAAGTCAGATGATGACCCTCAGGAATTCCTAGATCAGGCACAGAAGGTTACAAACATAATGGGTGCTACTTTTAATAAGAGTGCTGAGCTAGCCGCATATCAGTTGTTGGATATTGCTCTAGTGAAAGTCAGAGAGGGAAGATGATACAGGGTAAGTTGAGTGGGAGGAGTTTTCTTCTGCTTTCCTTGATAGATTCTTTCCCTTAGAGCTTTGAGAAGCTAAGGTGTTAGAATTCATCAACCTCAGGAAGGGAAACATGATGGTGAAAGAGTATTCTTTTAAGTTTACTCAATTAGCCAGATATGCTCCTCATGTGGTTGCTGATAGCAGGGCCAAGATGAGTAAGTTTATTTCAGGGGTGAATGATAGCATACTTTATTAGTGTACATCCACCATGCTGAATAGTGACATAACTTTAGCTAGGCTTATGACTCATGATCAGCAGATAGAGGAGCAAAAGATTAAGATGAAAGAGAAATAGAATAAGAGAGAAATTATAGGTAGTTTCAACTTTGCTCAGCCCAAGTCAGAAGGAGGAGACCGTTCTCAGTTTCATCCTAAGTCATCAGTTCCATCTTCTTATTCAGCCAGTTCTCCAGTTCCTAATTTCAAAGAGGGTAATAAAGAAAGAATACCAGACTCTAAGTCTAAGGGCAGTGTTAGCAGTGCCCACACCTATCCTCTTTGCCAGACTTATGACAATCACCACTGGGGTACTTGCAGAGCTGGAAATGATACTTGTTTTAGGTGTGGAAATCCAAGCCATAGAGTTATAGATTGTGCCCAGTCAGGTCCACAAGGTCAATAGAACTATTCCTCAGCTCAGTTCGATCGCCCAAATCAGCAGGGTGCCACTTCCAGTACTACTAGTGGGTAACGTCCAAACAGACTCTATGCTCTCTAGTCCTGGAAAGATTAGGAAAATTCTCTTGATATGTTTATTGGTACTTTACAGATCTTTCATGTGCATGTTTACTCTTTACTAGATCCAGGTGCTTCCTTGTCTTTTGTTACTCCCTATACAGAAAGCGATTTCAGAACCAGTCCCAAAATTCTAGCAGAGCCCTTTATAGTTTCTACATCAGTGGGTAAAACCATCATAGAACAATGGGTATACAGGAATTTCCCAATTATAATATTTCAGAAAAGCACCTCAGCAGACTTAGTCGAATTAGAGATGACTAATTTTGATGTCATTCTCGACATAGATTGGCTTTATTCCTGCTATGCCACAGTCAACTGCAGAAATAGAATAGTTCAATTTTAGTTTTCGAATGAACCCGTCCTTGAGTGGAAGGATAGTGTATCTGCTTTTAAAGGTCAGCTTGTTTCCTACTTTTGTGTAAGGAAAATGATATCTAAGGGACGTGTCTATCATCTTGTTCGAGTTAAGGACACTAGTTTTGAAACTCCCAGCAATGAATCAGTCCCAGTAGTAAATGAATAGCTAGATATATTTCCCGAAGATCTTTCAGGAATTCCTCCCAAAAGGGAAATAGACTTCGGTATTGATCTTCTTCCAGACACTCAGCCGACATCTATTCTGCCATACAGAATGGCACCAGCAGAACTTAAAGAATTAAAAAAACAGTTCAAGGATATCTTAGATAAGGAATTCATCAGGCCCAGTGTGTCCCCGTGGGGTGCACCTGTCTTATTCGTGCGCAAGAAAGATGGTTCTCTTAGAATGTGCATTGATTACCGTCAGCTTAATAAAGTTACGGTCAAGAACAAGTATCCTCTTCCCAAAATTGATGACTTATTTTACCAACTTTAGGGTGAAAGCTATTTCTCCAAGATAGACCTTATATCCGACTATCATCAGCTCAGAGTCAAAGAATGTGACATTCCAAAGACAGCTTTTCATACTCGGTATGGTCACTTCAAATTTCTAGTCATGTCCTTTCGTCTTACCAATGCCCCAGCAGCTTTTATGGATTTGATGGATCGTGTGTTCAAGCATTACTTGGACATGTTTATCATAGTTTTCATAGATGATATTCTGGTCCATTCCCGCAGCGAGCGAGATCATGCAGACCATCTCAGAACAGTACTTTAGACTCTCAGAGATCATCAACTATTCGCCAAATTCAACAAGTTCAAATTTTAGCTAAGGTCATTAGGATTCCTAGGCCATATCATTTTCGTTGATGGCATTAGAGTAGATCCCCAAAAGATCAAAGCAGTAAGAAACTGGCCTTGCCCTATCTCTCCATCAGATATCAAGAGTTTTTTGGTTTTGGATGGCTATTACAAATGGTTTGTTGAGGGATTTTCTTCTATTGCATCCTTTATGTCCAGATTAACTCATAAGAAAGTCAAGTTTTGGTGGTCAGATCCTTGTGAGAAGAGTTTTCAGGAGTTGAAAACTCGACTCGCCTCAGCTCCAGTCTTAGCTCTTCGAGATAGTTCAGATAGATTCATAGTGTATTGTGATGCATCCAGAGTAGGCTTAGGTTGTGTCCTCATGAAGTATGGTAAGGTCATATCCCACACCTCCAGACAGCTTAAGCCTCATAAGAAGAATTATCCTACTCATGATCTTGAGTTAGCAGCTGTAGTATTCACCTAGAAGATTTGGAGGAATTATCTCTATGGTGTTCATGTAGATGTGTTACAGACCATAAGAGTCATCAGTATGTTTTTCCTTAGAAAGATCTCAATCTTCATCAAAGAAGGTGGTTAGAGCTCTTGCAGGATTTCACATGAGTGTCCTTTATCATTCGGACAAGGACAACGTAGTGGCCGATGCTCTCAGTAGAGTGTCTATGGGTAGTGTTGCTCATGTGGAGGACATTAAGAAGAAGTTTGCTCAGGAAGTCCATCGCACCCTAGACTAGGCGTTCACTTAGTCGATACAAAGGAGGGTGATATATAGGTTCAGAGTAGTTCAAATCATCTCTAGTTTTTGAGGTAAAATAAAAGAAAGATAGAGATCCCAGCCTTGTCAAGTTGAAAGAGTCAGTCCAGAATCAGAAAATAGAGGTTTTCTCCCTAAGGGGAGATGGTGTTTTGCGTTGTCAGGGCTGTCTCTGTATTCCAGGTGTAGATGACTTAAGGAGGCAAATTCTTGCAGAAGTGCATGGTGCGCGCTACTCTATTCATCTAGGGGCTAAAAAGATGTACCGCGACTTGTGGGAAGTCTATTGGTGGAGTGGGATGAAGAGAGATATCTCAGAGTTTGTGGCTAAGTGCTCTACATATTAGCAAGTTAAGCTAGAGCATCAAAAGACTAGTGGTACTATACAGGAGTTCATTATTCCTACTTGGAAGTGGCAAGAAGTGAACATGGACTTTGTGATGGGTTTGCCTTGAACTCGTCATCAACATGATTCAGTTGGGTCATTGTAGACAAAATGACCAAATTTGCTCATTTTCTTCCAGTTCATACCTCTTATTCAGCCGAGGATTACGCCAAACTCTACATCAAGGAGTTGGTCAGATTGCATGGTGTTCTGCTATCTATTATCTTAGACAGAGGTACCCAATTCACCTCTCATTTCTAGGAAGCATTCCAAAAGGGTCTTGGTACCCAAGTTTATCTTAGTACAACCTTCCATCCTCAGATAGATGGTCAAACAGAGAGGACCATTCAGATGTTAAAAGATATGCTAAGGGCGTGTGCAATTGATTTCAAGGGTAGTTAGGATGAACACTTGCCTTTGATTGAGTTTGCATACAACAATAGCTATCATTCCAGTATTAAGATGGTTCTATTCGAAGCTCTCTATGGTAGGAGATATAGATCTCCAATTGGTTGGTTTGAAGTTAGTGAGGCCTCAGTTTTAGGGCCTGACTTAGTATTCGATGCCTTAGAAAAAGTCCAGTTGATCAGAGAAAGACTTTGGGCTGCTTAGATCTGATAGAAGTATTAAGCAGATGTTCATAGTAAGGATCTTGAGTTCGAGATTGGTGACTATGTCTATTTAAATATCCCTCCCATGAAGGGAGTAAAGTGATTCGGTAAGAAGGGAAAGCTCAGTCCCCGATATGTCAGTCCCTTCAAGTTTCTCAGTCGTTTCGGCAAGGTAGCTTACAAGCTTGAATTGCCTTCAGATCTAGCCTCAGTTCATCTAGTCTTCCATGTCTCTTTGCTCAAGAAGTGCATCGGTAACCCAGCAGTTGTAGTACCTATTTAGAGCATAGATGTTTAGAACAACCTCTCTTATGAAGAGATTCCAGTCTTAATCCTAGACTATCAGACTCGTAGACTGAGGAACAAAAAAGTCCCTCTAGTCAAAGTTCTTTGGCACAATAAATCTGTTGAGGGAGCTACTTGGGAAGCAGAAGTAGACATGCATACCAAGTATCCTCACCTCTTCTCCTCCAACTCAGAACAAGCTTAAGGTAACAATTCTCCTTAAGCTTTTTAGTTTCATGTTCAGACTTCAGTTATAAGCTTAGTATTCAGTTCATGTTCAGAATCCCATTATACACTTGGTAATTAATACTATTGCATAGTTCAGTCATGCATTCATGTAGCAGTTCAGTTATATAATTGTGCATCAGACATTCATTCTCATTGAGAAAAACTTAGTTCCTCAGAACACTTAGTAATGCATTCATGAATCAGTTACACATGTATCAGATATGCATGTTCAGTATGATATGTTTATCTTATCAGTCATGTCAGTCATGAGATCATGTTCTAGTTATTCATGTTCAGTATGTACATCAGTATATGTTCTTCCCCTCACTCTCATTCTTATTCAAGGATGGATAGTCTCATTCAAGGATGAATGTTCTCAAGGGGGACATATTGTAATACCCCATACCTTTTTCTAGCTTGAAATCATCTCGAGAATGTTAGAAATTTCTTTGAAATATGAATACATTTTTGTACACATGGTATTCATAAGATTTTCACCTTTTTTCACGTGGAAAATTGAATTAGCTTTCCAACGTTACCAATTTCGTCCAAATCTGACATTGGACGAGGAAGTTATGGACGTCTTACTCAGGCAGTCAAAACCGCCCAGGTGCGACGGTGAAAGCTGACGGACCGTCAGACTAGCGACGGACCATCGCACCCCTCCATTGCATCGATGCAATAAGTCAAATCTCTGGATGAGTACGACAGAGAGGTATAACAGACTGTTGAGCTAGCGATGGACCATCGCACCCCACCGTCGCACCAAGACAGTAAGATCCAGTTCTGGTCCCAGTGCGATGGTCCGTCGCAACCCTTTCAATTATTTTAAGTCATTTTTAATAGGGGATTTTTGGTATTTTACCACCCATTTATATACCTAGTAATAGCCGACCAAAGCTCAGAAATTCATTATCCAACTACAACAATAAAATTAGGATTTTTCTCTCTAAGATTAATTCCAAGAACTAAATCTAAATCTTCTCCAAGAACTAAGAGATTCAAATTTTTCAAGTTCAAGAACTTCAAGAAACTCATTACCAGGTATGCATAGTGTTCATTCATTGACTCCTTTCATCCATGAAGCCCAAGAATCTCTTTTCCAAGTTGAAGTTTATGGATTTTCTTTATGAATTTCATGTTGGGTTGCTGATCGTTCATGTTGATAATGACTAGTTGAATTTTAATCCATGTTTGGTGATAAATTTCATGTGGAATTGATTAGTATAGGTGTAGGTTCATGTAAACCTATGATTAAAACCCTTGGATGATGAAATTAGAGATGAATCATGATGTTTGTTTGTTGTATAACGTAATCTACATATACTATGCCTACCATGTGTTTGATTAAATGTCTATGTAAAGGAAAAGTGCCCAACTAGTATGATATTATGAAATCCCCATTTATGTACAAGTTTATGCATATCACATGTTTGATGGAATTCCTCAATAAATGAATTATGGATTATGATGTTGGTCATGTACTCAAGAAAGCCATGCTTTGTTATTTTCATTCCATCTAGTCCTGGGGGTACTTGTATCCGAAACATTAGCAGTGTGCCTAGAGCCATGTCATGTTTCCACGACACTCTTAGTCAAGCCATGATTCTTAGACTTCAGACAGTTTTATGACAAAGGAAATCTCAATAATCTCTTGAACTTAGTCAGTTGTCAAGTATCAGTAGTTTTCCGTCAGTCAACGGGATTCAGTAACTCAGTCCATGTTTAGATCAGTTAATCATGTTTAGTGTCCATTCAAATGGGAGTAGGAATTAGCACCGAGTGAACCCAAGGATGGGAACTCACCTGCTAGTTGAGGGTATGATTCCTAGGAGCAGTCCTTGTATTCCAGAACTACGTAGCCAGCGTAGGTTGAGATATCATACCTTCTAGTTCAGGGTAGATGAGGTGGCTTAATCTGCTATTTGAGGGTTCCCATCATTCTCATTAGAGTAACCTTCTAGTTGAGGGTCACTCACATTTTTTCCTTACTAATGGCACGGTATTGACACCCTTACAATCAGGGCACAGATTGGACCCCAGGTTAGTTATAATGTGTCATTTGGGGCATGTCGGTTAGATAACTAGTTCCCATAATTTTAGAATCAGTATCAGTAAAAGAACTCAGATAGTTCTTCAGGTTTCAGGACTGTCAGATACAGTCAACTCAGATACAGTATGGAACTCAGCTAGTTCTATCAGAATCACGACTGTCAGATACAGTCACTCATGTTATCAGTATTCAGTAATCATGCTATCACGGTATCAGTGTCAGTTATTATGTCTCATGTATGCATTCTCACGCTCATGATAGTCAGTCTATTATTATTATTATTGTTGTTGTTGTTTATGCATATAATCCCCATAAATTTAGCCTACTTCACATGCATATCAGTATATTCAATCATAATGATGCATTCGCGCTATCGTGTTTTATACCATAGGTTCAGAGACACGAGATCCAGAGCATCAGTAGCATTCCAATCTCAGCAGTCAGAGTTAGAAGTGAGTCCTCATCCTTCAAGGACATGATCATTACTTTATTATTTCATTAATAAGTTTATTAGTTGAAGTTAGTTGGGGACATGTCCCATCAACTCCTTATTCAGACAGTTCAGTCAGTTAGAGGCTTTTCAGACTATCATATTCAGTTAGTTTATTTTAGTTGTTTTGGGTATTTCATACCCCATTCAGATGTTATACTTTTTATCAGATATTATGTTACAGTTTGAACCTTATGGCCTTTCAGTTCATGTTTCTGAATTATATAGTATATTGTACAATATATAGGTACAAATATCAGTCATGGGTTAGCTTGTGGTCCTTCGGGGTCATGGGTACTGTGTAGCATTCCGGGTATTAGATTCAGGGCATTACAGGAAAAGTGCTAGAGCCTCCTTCTCCTTCTCATTTTGCGCTAACAAGAAAATTATTAAATTCCAAGAAACAACAGTTTTCTCATTCATTTTCCTAAACAGTCTAAGTCTCAAATCTACATTGTCACTTTGAGCATAATACTTAACCATCAAATTTTAAAGAATCACATCTCTTTGAGGCATTTTATCAAACACCTTCTTTGTATCCATCCCTAAGAAATTTACAAAACTAGGGAGAAGAAAAGATGAAAATTAAGGCAAGAAATTGAAAGAAACGAACATAGAGAGAAAATTACGGATAACCACCCACAACCAACAACCACCACACAAACACCTACGATTAGCTTCTCCAACCAAATAACCCCGCCTAGTCGTCTTCATCGAGGCGATCCAGCTCTGATGAACTAGAGAAAAATGCAAACACCGTACCAATATTTCTTTCCCCCCTCCTCCATCAGCCCAACCAGTGACAATGAACTAATAACCACCATCCAAACACTCATTATCTATTTTTGTTTGATTTTTGTTAACTCTGACCAACTCCAGACCCAAAATAACGTACAACAATAATAATAATCTTCACTGCTGAGCTCTAAGATTCAGTGTAACTCCAACAACATACAACTGGGAGAAAAAAGAAAAATATGTTATAATGAATCGAGAATCATTAATTTTTAGTTCAACTACTTGTGAAAATTTTCACAATATTTGGTAAAATTGGAATATGGATATGAACATATGTATATGAGTAACAAAAAAGGTGAATTTTGTGTAGAAATGGAAGGAATAATGGGAAAAAGAATCATGAAAATTAGTGGTGGGTTTGAAATGGTTAGAATTTGGGAAGCTCCGGTGGAAGTCCAGGTGTAAAAGAATTTGAAAAAATAAAAAATAATGTGTTGCTGCCCAGGATCGAACTGGGGACTTTAGTGTGGGATTTGGGAAAATTAAAGCATGTTATTACATGAAATATATGTCCCAAAATGAGCTATTTTGGGTAATTAATTTAAAGTTGGGTCATTTAAGTTGTAAATAATGTTGATGGGTTGATATTTTACATAATTATTCCTTTAATGAAAGTCTAATTTTTATTTGGCTTGTCTTTCAATGTGGGCTACAAATAACGAGCCACTATGCTAAACCCAAGTTGTCATCTTAAGGGGGTGTTTGGCCATAGAGAATCTTTCATTTTCTTTTCAAAAAATTATTTCACTTTAGTGAAAATTATAGTCTTTGGCCATAAGAATTCTAAATACAATTCAAAAGTGTATTTGGAAAATTTAAAACAACTGAAACTTGTTTTCACTTTCTTAACTTTCACTTCTCTCATAAAAAGTACAAAAAACAACTCCAGTTTATATTCATGGCCAAACACAACTTCAAACTCCAACTTCAACTCCAAATCTAACTCCAACTCCAAAAGATTTAAATTTTCATGGCCAAACACCTATTTAGTCTAGTGACCTAATTTGTTGTCTCGTGTCAAATAACATGACATGCCAAGTCAAAAGGAGTAAACAAAATCAAGCCAAATATCAAAATAATGCAGCATGCGTAGCTAAATTTGAGACCGATAAAAATGCACCATATGTAAAAATGACATACGTCAATGATACAAGAAAGGCAAGGAACACCCAGAACAAACACCAAAACAGTCCACAAGTTCAAAGAACCGAGGGCCTCTTTGATGACCACTCTCGAATTCAACAAGAAACCAACAAAACAAGATGAACAATGGTATTTAACACACCAAATAGCCATCCTAAACTAGATTAACACACATGACCAGAGAATAACAACAACTCCACGGATTCAACAACACACAAACAAAACGGGTACAATAAAGTAAGAAAGATAACTTAACATAAAATGTATAAACACTTATGAACCAAAATGTATATTAAACATTAAGAACCAAAGTTTTCATACAAATAACACAAGTTCTTACGAGACCTCAAGGGAATTGGAATTCCCAATGAATCACCATTTCTAAGATTGTTATCAACACAAGTGATGTCCACACTTGTCACAAGGAATCCCCCTTGCAAGACACTCTTTAGAGCTCTTAAAAATATATCATCAAAGTTGTGGACAAAATGACCTATCATGTTCTATTTATAATCTAGGTTACAACTTATTACAAAATGACTAAAATGCCCTTAATGAGCCTTGGCAAAGGGAAGGCTTTGGCATGTAGAATTGGGCAGCCTTGGAGTATTTTAAAAGGCCTTCTTGACACTTCAAGGCTTGTTGTCTTGATTTGGAAAATCCCAAGTTCGAGTCTCAACGTGTTGGTCTATAATCACGATCGTTCTTGTATCATCTTCCCCTTCTTGAGAAGGATTCGACCTTGAATCCAAACCTTGCAAAACAATGGAGGAGACAACAAAAAAAATAAATATTCCTCATGACATGAGGGTTAATGTTAGTACAATCAACAAAAGTATCAAACCACGAGTGTACATTCTACACATACCGTGGGACTTTAGGAAATAGGATACCCTTATGATCTTGGGTGTATTTATATGCCTAAACACCATAATTTATCCACATTTTAGCTATGTTTAGAGAACAAAGTGCTTAGTTTCTTATGTTTTTACTCTACTTCTATGTAATTGAGCTAACCGATGTGATTAGCATGATTTCAGGCATTAATTAGGTAGATAAAGATATTATGGGACTATGGAATGCGGATGGAATATGACACAAGAGAGAGTAGCAACCTAGACCAAATATGGCGCCTAGAAACTACAATCTGGACCACATGTGGCACCTAGAAACTATGTCCAAGACCAGTTTGTCATTTATAATTAGTTCAGGGACCTAGAAGACAATTATGAGAGAAAAGATTATTAAAAGGCTTAATGCTGAATTTTTATTGAGGATTTATTATTCTGTATTTTTTTGGAGAGCAGAGAAGGGCGGCTTAGCTTAAGAGAGAGAGAAAATCATTTTTTGCTCTTTCTCTCAGTATTCACACACCAAGATCTTTTTCTAGTTTTTGGTATGATGAATATTTCTATTGTGATTTTCATTTTATTCATGAGTAGCTAAGTTTATTAGTTAGGGTTATGGAAGCCTTGTAGCACACAATCTATTACTTTGGGTTTTAAATTCATTATGCATTGACTTGTTTATATCATACTCTCTTCGCTTATCTTGAATTCTCGTGGTTGCAAACATAGAGGATATGCCTTAAAATGCAACTTTTTTAAAAGAAAGGTTATTGTTCGGAAAAAAGAGTAGTGACAAGAAAATAGGATTACCAACCCCTATTTCATAAGTTAATGCCTTAGCAGGATTAACTACTTGGAGATTTCGTATTGTTTTTGGTAAACGCTTTTGATTCGAGAGAGCTAAAGTGAATTAGTCCTTGATGGTTGAGAAACACTAGGATTATGTTATTAAATACAATACATTTCTCTATAAACACGATGCATGTATGGATTCGTAACGCCCATAGTTAGAAAGTATTGAAAACTATAAGGTGGACATAACCCTAGCTTGCTATTTCTCTAAATTCGAATACTACTACACATATTTCATCTTGTTAAACTGAAGCCATTAATTTGTGAACTGAATCAAAATCCCCCCTATTTATTTTATGAAAACAAATGATTAAAAGTCAACTAATCTGCATACAACTTAATTAGCACTATATTCCCTGTGGGATTCGACCCCAACCTAGTTGGGTTATATATTTGATAGCGACCGCTTATATTCTCGTAAGAGAGTTGTAATTTGGGCGTATCACCTTAAAAACACCAAAAGAAATAACTTTTATATCCACCTAAGTATGACAAGAAACAAAACTAAAATAGAAAAGTGTAATCTCTTGGAGGAAGGACCATAGTGCCCTCAGGTTCTTTCATCATCAAGTGGTCAAAGTATAATCAAGACCTTACCTTCCTCGGGACATGCATCATCATGAGGTGTCCTTTTCACCAATCCGTAAGGTACATTAACTTCCCCTTCTTCCACCATGCACTCGACTTCACCATCATCTCTATCATCCTCTTGAGAGGTTTCCTCTTGTAATGCCCTGAGAGTACACCCTGGGTGTCACACAGTGCTTATAGTTCCGAGGGACCACAAGCTAACCCATGAGCTGGTACTTGTCATGGGCACTAAATAATAAAATCATAATTGCAAAAAACATCTGATATTGCCATAAGAATACTGAAATATAAATCTATAGAAAAGCTGACTGAATCTGATTAAATACTGATAAACTGACATGTAAACAGAAAATCTAAATACAGGATAACTGACTCTACTATCTAAAAAGCCTCTAAAACCTACTGATTGAATATGAGTTGATGGGACAGGCCCCCAACTAACTCTGCTAACTACTGAAATAGAGATATAAAGTAAAATAATCTATTCTTAAATAATGAGGACTCACCACTGCTATTGAACTGCTGATAGCCTGAGGAGTAAGGTCTAAGCGCGGTCCGGGAACTGAGTCAACACTTATGATATAATACATCATAGCACAAAAGAAAAGTATGCGATCAATACTTTGTATATACTGGTATGCTAAATGAGGTAGGTTGATATGCATGGTTTCACGAACAGAACTAATAATTAACTAAATATGCATGTAAAACATGGAGTACTGAGTAGAGAACATAGAATCTGTAGATACTGAAAATATGGAGAATATGTAAATATCGAGTATGCATAACAATCTATAAATACGGAAGATGCATGAAAATCTGTAGACACTGGGGATGCATGACCAAGCATATAACATGGACTGAGTAAAATATGTAAACTGAAATACTTAAAAATACCAATATCTGTATACTTTGGTCAAGCAACTCTAAGACTGCATAACTAAACTGAGATTGTAACTGAGACTATATCTGAGACTGTGGGAGGTATCATCTAACTGACATTCCCCAATTTGAGCTAATTAGGGTCCAACTTGTAACCCCAGTTGGAAGGGTGTTAATACCATGCCATGGGTACTAACAATGGCTGTATGGATCCACTAAACTGATATAATGTCTAAAGGACTAAGGGTGTCAAGTCTGAACTGACGGGTGACCCCTGCGAGATAGTCAAGCCTAATTTAACGGGTGACTTCTCATACCCTACGCGAGTTATGTAGTTCTGGAGTACAAGGACTGCTACTAATGACTCTACCTATCTGATGGGGAAGCCACCATCCCTACACTCGCTCGGTGCTAAATTCTACTCCCAACTGAAAAACACTGGAATACTAAACTGTTTTGAGTTTATCTGACTGGTAACTGACTATTCTGATAATGCTCATAGTATGTTTTGAAGATTATTTTGTAATGTACTGATACTAGACTAAGTAAACAACTATGGATTTTGGGTATTCAATACCCCTAGGACTTAAAAACAATAATAGTAAAATGACACTAAAGCTTGAAGGACAAAACATGAAGACTTTTATTTAAATCAATCACCCTTGTAGGCATTTTATCAAACACTTGTAATTCAGGGTTTAAAACAATTATACAAATGCCACAAAACTTATAAAAATAAAACGAATTCAATATAATAGTGCTAATTCATGGTTTTATTCAATAAATAATAATCTATAAACATAGAGGATTGAGTGATATCAATAATTTCATGGTAACATGGTATAAAATCAATAGTACATGGAGGTTCATGGGTGAAATCATAATTTAAAATCAAGTAGCTTGAAAAGATTATAACTTGATACTTAAAACAGGATATTTAGACTACATGGATGAAAGGAATCCATGGATGAACATCTAACATACCTGGGATAGTGAATTTCTTGAAGTTCTGGGTGAGTTCTTAAGGATTGGCGTTGAATTTGAGAGCTAGGGTTTCTTGTTCTTGAAAAGGGGATATTGATTGTGTGAGGAATTGAAGTTATGATGACTACTTGGGGTGTTTAGGGGTTAAATTTCCTGTTTTAGGTTGATTAGGGTAGTGGAAAAAGACCCAAATACCCCTCAACAAATTTTAAAACAAAAGCTGAAAACTGAAGATCCCAATTTTTGGCCTTGGCGCGAGGCATCACTATTTTGCCAAGCCACTAGAAAAGGGACAATTGGGAACTGGACAAACACCGTGACACGGAACTATCACGTTAATCCTTTGAAGTGCCAATTTGGCTACCTTCGCGATGCGCCACCATCGCGGAGGCCCATGGAAATTGGCCTACTCCATGATGCACCAACATTACAGAGTCACACTAAAAATTGACAATTGTCATTTGGACTGTCTCCACGACGCGCTAAGGGTTAAAATGACAATATTTAATGGCTGAAAATTAAAATTTCCATAACTTCTTATCTGGTTATTGAATTTCAACAAATTTTATATCATTGGAAAGCTAATTGAATTTCCAACGCAATGACAGACTCTAAACTGAAAAATTATGAGTATTTCAAAATTTTTATTTATGAATACTTATGCACTGGGACTTAGATTATGCTAGAAAAATACTGGGTGTTACAATATCTCCCCCTTGGGATTATTCGTCCTTGAATGAGACTTGTTAAGCTGAGGAAAGCTGTTAGACTGAGCTTACACACTGAACATGCACATCTGATGCATGGAATACATGGCTGAACTGATTTGTAAATGCAAGATTGACATGAACATGACGTGCAACTGAAACTAAGCATGATAGAGAGAAATCTTAAGAAGATTAGTACCTTATACTGAATCTGGATTCGCAGAGAAAAAATAAGGGTACTTGGTCTACATATTAGTTTCTACTTCCCAAGTGGCTCCCTTAATGGACTAATTCCACCCAAGAACTTTGACCAATGGAACTTCTTTGTTCCTTAGTCTATGAACTTGATGATCAAGAATTTTGATTGGAACTTCCTCAAAGGAAAGACTGTTTTGAATATCTACATTTTCTAAGGGAACAACTATAGCTGGATCACCAATTCACTTTTTCAACAATGAGACATGGAAAACTGGGCGTACTGAGGCTAAATCTGAAGGCAACTCAAGCTCATAAGCTACCTTTCCAAAATGACTGAGAAATCTAAAGGGACCGATATATCGGGGACTGAGTTTTCCTTTCTTGTCGAATCTTTTCACTTCTTTCATGAGAGAGATTTTCAAGTATACAAGGTCACCGACCTTAAACTTGAGATCCTTTCTTCTCACATCTGCATACAATTTTTGTTGGCTCTAGCAACCCTAAACCTTTCTCTGATCAACTGAGCCTTCTCTAAGGCATCAAACACCAAGTCAGGCCCTACTACTGTGACCTCACCTACTTCAAACCAACCAATTAGAGATCTACATCTCCTACCATAGAGAGCCTCAAATGGAGCCATACGGATACTCGAATAATAGCTATTATTGTATGCGAATTCAGTCAAAGACAAGTGGTCACCCCAACTACCTTTAAAATCAACTACGCATGCTCTCAGCATATCCTCAAGAGTCTGAATGGTCCTTTCTGCTTGATCGTCTGTCTGAGGGTGGAAAGCTGTACTGAGATAGACTTGGGTACCAAGATCCTTTTGGTATACTTTCCAGAAATAAGAGGTTAACTGGGTACCTCTATCTGAGATGATAGATAAGGGGACACCGTGCAACCTAACCAACTCTCTGAGATAGAGTTTGGCATAGTCCTCGGCTAAATAAGAGGTATGGACTGGCAATAAATAAGTTGATTTGGTCATCCTATCTGTGATAACACAAATAGAGTCATGTTGATGATAGGTATGAGGTAAACCTATCATAAAATCCATGTTTACTTCCTCCTACTTCCAAGTGGGAATACTAAACTCCTGTATGGACCCACTAGGTTTCTGGTGTTCAATCTTAACTTGCTGACATGTAGAGCACTTAGCTGCAAACTCTGTAATATCTCTCTTCATCCCACTCTACCAATAGATCTCTCGCAAATCATGGTACATCTTACTGGCCCCTGGGTGAATAGAGTAACACGCACCATGTGCTTTCGCAAGAATTCGTTGCCTCAAGTCATCTACACCAGGCACACATAATCTACCCTAACAACGTAACACGCCATCTCCCCCTTGGGAGAAAACCTCCACTTTCTGGTCTCTGACTGATTCTTTCAACTTAACTAGACTGGGATCTCTATCCTGCTTTTCTTTCACCTAAAAAACTAAAGATGATTCTGAGCTACTCTGCACCCACACACTACCCTTTGCTGAGTTGACTAAGCGGACATCTAGTTGGGCAAGCTAATGGACTTCCCGAGCTAACTATTTCTTATCATCCTCAACATGAGATACACTACCCATGGATAATCTACTAAGAGCATTAACCCCTATATTGGCCTTGCCATGATAATACAGAACACTCATGTTATAGTCCTTTAATAATTCTAACCACCTTCTCTGATACAGATTCAAATCTTTCTGAGAAAACACATAATGAAGGCTTTTGTGATATGTGAGAACTTCCACATATACCCCATACAAGTAATGCCTCTAAAATTTTAAGGCAAACACTACAACTTCTAACTCAAGATCATGTGTAGGGTAATTCTTCTCATAGAGTTTAAGTTGTTTGGAGGCATAGGCTACGACCTTACCTCTCTGCATGAGAACACAACCCAAACCTACTCTAGATGCATTACAGTACATAAGAAAACCATCTGAATAGTCTGGTAGAGTCAAGACTGGGGCTGGGGTGAGTTGAGTCTTCAACTCTTGAAAACTCTTCTCGTATGAATCTGACCACTAAAACTTAACTTTATTTTGAGTCAATCTAGACATGGGGGATGTAATAGAAGAAAAAACTTCAATAAAATGATGGTAATAGCCAGCTAAACCCAAGAAACTACTAATATCTGATGGAGAGATGGGTCTAGGCTAGTTTTCACCACCTCGATCTTTTGAGGATCAACTCTAATGCCATCACCAAAAATAATATAGCCAAGGAAAGCTACTGATCTTAGCTAGAACTCACACTTACTGAATTTAGTGAACAACTGGCGAGCTCTAAGAGTCTAAAGTACTATTCTGAGGTAGTCTGCATGATCATTTTCGCTACGAGAGTAAACAAGAATGTCATCAATGAAGACTATGATGAATATGTCCAAGTACTACTTGAACACTTGGTTCATCAAGTCCATGAAGACTGCTGGGGCATTTGTAAGACGGAAGGACATGACCTGAAATTTGAAGTGACCATACCGGGTTTAAAAAACTATTTTTGGAATGCCACATTCTCTATCCCCGAGCTGATATTAGCCTGATTTGAGGTCTATCTTGGAAAAGTAGCTAGCACCTTGAAGTTGGTCAAACAAGTCATCGATTATAGGAAGTGGATATTTATTCTTGACTGTGACCTTGTTCAACTGACGGTAGTCAATACACATTCTGAGAGAACCATCTTTCTTATGCATGAATAGGATTGGTGCGCCACTTGGAGAGATGCTGGGTCTGATGTATCCCTTATCTAAGAGATCCTTCAACTGTTCTTTCAATTCTTTGAGTTCAATTGGAGCCATTTTGTATGGTAGAATAGATATATGCTGAGTATCTGGGAGATGGTCTATTCCAAAGTCGATTTCCCTTTCGGGAAGAACTCTGGGGAGATCTTCAGGGAATATATCTGGAAATTCCCTGACTACTGAAACTGACTCAAGGGTTGAAGTTTCTGAGTTAGAGTCTTTGACTCACACAAGATAGTAAATACACCCCTTCGATATCATCTTTCTGGCTCTAAGGTATGAAATCAATTGACCCCTAAGAGCTGTGGTACTACCCCTCCATTCAAGGACTGGTTCATTTGGGAAATAAAAATGAACTATTCTGTTTCTAGCATCAACTGAGGTATAGTATGAGTGGAACCAATCTATGCTGAGAATGATGTCAAAATCCATCATCTCTAACTCCACGAGATCAACTAAGGTATTTTTTTGAGATATTGTGATCGGACAGTTCCTATATACCTGTCTAGCTATAATGGAAATGCCTATTGGGGTAGATACTAAAAATGGCTCTGCTAGAGTTTTGGAACTGACTTTGAAGTTGATGGCTATATATGAAGTTACAAAAGAAAGAGAAGCCCCAGGGTCTAGTAAAGCATAAACATGTAAGTGAAAGACCTGCAACATACTAGCAACTATGTCAGGAGAATTTTCCTAATCTTAGCAGGACTGGAGAGCATATAATCTGTTCGAACGCTGACCACTAGTAGCACTGGAAGCGACACCTTGCTGAGTCGAGCGACTGGATTGAACTGATGAATGATGGGACTAGCCTTATTGGCGCACATCCATACCTTTCTGAGCAACTACCCGACACTCTGAATCTAATGGCCTGGATTTCCACACTCAAAACACACATCACTACCCGCTATTCACTCATCCTGATGGTGTCTGCCATATTTCTGACATAGAGAATTTGTACGAGCACTGCTAACACTAACCTGGGACTTAGATCCTAGTGCCCTATCCCTATTTTCATTTTTGAATTTGGATACTAGGGCACTGGCTGAAGAGGGTGAGGAGGCTGTAAACCTTTGATAAAACTGAGGATGGTTACCACCTTCTGAATTTGGCTGATTGAAATTAAAACTACCCGTCATAGCTTTTTTATTTCGTCTCTCTCTCTCCTTAATATTTTTATCCTCTATCTATTGAGCATGGACCATCAGCCAAGACAAGTCCATCTCACTAATAAGCATTGCGGTCCTGCACTCCTTGACCACACTATCAGATATGCCAAACACAAACTTACTCATCTTGGACCCACTGTCAGCTACCACATAAGAAACCTATCTAGCTATCTGAGTAAACTTAAGGGAATACTCCCTCACGATCATGCTGTACTGCCTCAAGTTAATAAACTCTAATACTTTGGACTCTCTCAACTCTAATGGGAAGAATATGTCTAAGATATAGCAAACTCTGCCCATTCTACAGGCCCTACATCAACACCCCTATCTCCTTCTACTGCTTAAACAAGTATGGGCTATATCCTATAACTGGTATGCAACCAACTCAACACTCTGACTAGATGCCACCTTCATAGCATCCGTGACCTTCTGAACTATATCCAAGAATTCCTATAGATTTTCTTCAGACTTGGATCCCATGAAAGAAGGAGGATTCATCCGGGTGAAATCCTAAATTCTAGTTGTAGCAATAGTAGCCACTAGGTTGGCTGTAATAACAGTTGGATGTTTATTTTGTGTTGCTATGGAGTTGGCTAGAGTAGTGAATGCAACCCTGAATTTTGCATGAGAGACAAGCCCATCCAGAAGATCTACTAGATGGGCTGAGGGGCTGGCTGATTTCCTGTTCTTCTTCCATTCTTGTTAGGAGGCATATTCTGTAAACGAAAGAAAGAAATATATTAGACAGGAGCGCTCATGCTCACTTGCACGACATGAATACTGAAAGAAGGGAATCTTTTCCTAAACGCCTTGTATCCACTCATTCATAAATGTGGTGCGCTACACATCCATGCACAGGACTCTACTTGATGCGACTTTCAGACTTCCTAGGATACCTTAAAATCTTAGGCTTTAATACCAAGTTTGTAATGCCCCGAGAGTACACCCTGGGAGTCACTCGATTTTTACAGTCCCAAGGGACTACAATATAATCCATGAGCTGGTACCTGTCGTGAGCACTGAATAATAATATCGTAATTACAGAAAACATCTAATATTGCCATAAGAATACTGAAATATGAATCTATAGAAAAAATGACTGAATCTGATTAAATATCGATAAACTGACATGTTCACTGAAAATTTAAATACTGGATAATTGACTCTAATGTCTGAAAAGCCAATAAAACTGACTGTCTGAATATGATTTGATGGGATAGGCCTCCAACTAACTCTACCGACTATTGAAATAGAGATATGAAGTAAAATAATCTATCCTCGAATGATAAAGACTCACCATTGCTACTGTACTACTGATATCCTGAGAAGTGAGGTCTAAGCGTGGTCCGGGAATTGAGCATCATCACCTATGATAAAATACATCATAGCTCAAAAGAATGGTATGCGATCGAACTTTGAATGTACTAGTATGTTAAATGAGGTAGACTGATATACATGGTTTCATGAACAGAACTAATAATTAACTGAATATTTATGTAAAACATGAAGTACTATATAGAGAGCATGGAATCTGTAGATATTGAAAATATGGAGAATCTGTAAATACCGAGTATGCATGGTAGTCTATAAATATTGAAGATACGTGAAAATCTGTAGAAACTAGGGATGCATGACCAAGCATATAACATGGACTGAGTAAAATCTGTAAACTAAAATATTGAAAAATACTGATAACTATATGCTTTGGTCAAGAAACTCTAAGACTGTATAACTGAACTGAGACAATATCTGAGACTGTGGGAGGTATGATCTAACCGATATTCCCCAATTTGAGCTAATCGGGGATCAACCTGTAACCCTAGTTGGAAGGGTGTTAATACCATGCCACGGGTACTAACATGGCTATGTAGATCCACTAAACTGATAATATCCAAAGGACTAAGGGTGTCAAACCTGAACTGACGGATGACCCCTACGAGATAGTCAAGCCTAATCTGATAGGTGACTTCTCATACCCTACACTGGCTACGTAGTTTTGGAGTATAGGGATTGATACTAATAACTCTGCCTATCTAACGGGTAAGCCACCATTCCTACACTCATTCGGTGCTAATTCCTACTCCCAACTGAAAGACACTAAAATATTAGACTATTCTGAGTTCATCTGACTGGTAACTGACTATTTTGATAATGGTCATAGTATGTTCTGAAGACTATTCTGTAATGTACTGATACTAAAGTAAACAGCTATGGATTTCGGGTATTCAATACCCCTAGGACTCAGAAACAATAATAGTAAAATGACACTAAAGCTTGAAGGACAAAACATGAAGGCTTTTATTTAAATCAATCACTCTTATAGGCATTTTATCAAATACTTGTAATTCAGGGTTTAAAACAATCATAGGAATGCCACAAAACTTATAAAAATAACATGAATTTAACATAATAGTTCTAAATCATGGTTTTATTCAATAAATAATAGTATAAAAACATAGAGGATTGAATGATCTCACTAATTTCATGGTAACATGGTATAAAATCAATAGTACATGGAGGTTCATGGGTGAAATCATAATTTAAAATCAAATAGCTTGAAAAGATTATAACTTGGTAATTAAAATAGGATATTTGGACTCCATGGATGAAAGGAATCCACGGATGAACATCTAACATACCTGGATAGTGAATTTCTTGAAGTTCTGGGTGAGTTCTTGATTTGAGAGCTAGGGTTTCTTGTTCTTGAAAAATGGATCTTTGTTTGTGTGAGGAATTGATATTATGATGACTACTTGGGGTGTTTAGGGGTTAAATTTCATGTTTTAGGTTAATTAGAGCTGTGGAAAAAGACCCGAATACCCCTAAACTAATTTCAAAATGGAAGCGAAAAACTGAAGATCTCGATTTTTTGGCCTTGAAGCGACACGCCCCTATCGATCCAAGCCACTGGAAAAGGGACAAATGGGACCTGGACAAATACCACGACACGAAACTATCGTGTTAATCCTTTAAACTGCCAATTTGGCCACCTCAGTGATCGCCACCATCGCGGAGGCCCACTTGAAATTGCCAAACTGGAAATTGGCCTGCTCCACGATGCGCCAAATTGACAATTGTCATTTACACTATCTTTGCGATGCGCTAAGGGTTAAAATGACGATGTATAATGACTGAAACTTAAAATTACCATAACTTCTTACCCGGTTATAGGATTTTAACAAATTTTATATCGTTGCAAAACTAATTAAATTTCCTACGCAAGGGCAGGTTCTAAATTGAAAAATGATGAGTGTTTTGAAATTTTTATGTATGAATACTCATGCTCTGGGAATTTGATTATTCTAGAGAGATATAGGGTGTTAAACCTCACTAACATCATTTTTGGTCACTTTGTCCCCAACATAGTAAGGATCACCCCCCACCAACACAATGTTTCTTTGATTTGGGTACTCACTAGATTTGTGACCCCAACCTTGACATTTAAAACAAACCATACTCTTAGGATTAGGAGTAGAAGAACTAGTATCTTCAAGCCGTGGAGTCCTTTGGAGTGTTTTATCAAATGGCTTCTTCTCTAAGGGCTTGTTGGGCTTGTTCAAACCAAAGTTCTTCTTGTCATGATTGTTCCTTTCAACTTCAATGGCTACCTCTACAAGGTCCTAAATTTGGTGAAATTGTGGATAACTAATTGAGAAACAACTTCGTAGCACAAGCCACCCTTGAATCGAGCTAGGCAATGATTTGGAAGTTCAACAATGTCAAGACGTAGGATAAAGTTTTGGAAATCATCATAATATTCCTCCACACTCCTATATCCTTGCCTCAAGTTGTAGAGCTTTGTTAGTTGCTCTTGTTTGTACCCTTCCGTGACATATCTCACCTTCATAAAAGCTTTCAATTCATCCCAATCCAGGAGGTCAAGATTACCATTCCTTACTTATTGCAACCGCTTTGTCTCCCACCAAGTAGAGGCATAACCTTTAAATTGAGCAATGACATGTGTGACTTTCTCTTGGGAAGTTAACTCATTAAGTTGGAAAATCCGATTACATTGTAACTCCTATTCAAGATAGTGAGATGGATCACTAGTCCCTTTGAAAGAAGAAAAAATGATATTAATGGAATTTAGGCCCGTGTCTCTACCCACATTTCCTCCTTAGTCCACTAAACCTTCTTGAACATGAGGTCGGTGTCCCAAGTTAACCCTACCACAAGGAGCCGGTCCAACTCTTCCCCCACCAGCCTCTATTTTCCCCGCCATAAGCTCCTCTTCTATTGCGCAAAAATTTCGTAAAGAGAGTTGCTTCATCTTATACTTCACCTTCATAAGGGCCCTTAATTTCCGCATCATTAATTTGGATTGGTTAGTTTTGGTTTAGTGGTGATCTCGACATATTAAGGGGGTTTTGAATTTGGGGGGCTTCTTAATGGACTTGACTTCGGTTGTTTGGATAAGTAGGGAGTTGGTGGGTAGGTTCATGGGCTGGTCTAGGTGGATTGAGCAATTGGTGAAGTATATCCGGGGTGGTAGCATACCCACTAGTCGAGGCATGGTAGTGTTTGGTACTTGAATGGTTGGAGTCTAAATGAACTTCTAATGTATCCATTCTCTTTGAAAAAGAACCCCCCATCCAGTCCATCCTTCCCTCCATCCTCTCCATTCGACCACTAAGATTATGTTTCACGCTCATTATGGCCGCCAATAAAGCATCCATGGTTACCTCTCTTGAGGCCCTTGGACTACCTTCACCCAAAGCCATCATACCTAATAATAAAGACTAAACAAAACACAAAAAATAACAAGTTAAATGTTAGCAAAATCAGTCCACAAATAGCCTCAAAATAGTCCACCAACTCTCAAGCTCACACTTTTGAAGTTTTCACTCTATTGGCCTCAGAAGTGTTGATAACACACTTATACTCCAATGAGGTCACCCGGTTCCAATTGTGGCTCGAGGTAGAAGTAGATTCTTGTTATAAATGGCACCAAAAAAATAATGTACGAACTTTAACAAAAAAAGTTGTTACGATTCAAAAATGAGAAAAGCACAAAAACAATGCTAATAGGAAGAACGCACTCAAAAACTAATCTACAGCTTAGTAGGTATTTACTAGTTGTCAATTATTATTAGAGTTAAAAAAAATTAGAAACCAATAGAGACAAGAAAGTGAAACTAGGAAATCCAATGTTCTTGAGCTCATTGATGATGTGGCACTTAACTATTGGACGTTGTAATGTTGTTGACGTTGAAAAATTTTATTTCAAGAAACTAGTTGTTCAATTTCATGTGTGGAAGAAGAGAATTTCGGCCAAGGCATGGGGCAAAAAAGGTCTAGGCTCCACTTTCAAGATCCATATAGTATTTCACCTACTTGCACCAAATTGGCATGACACTTTTTTGGATGTCTTGTCCCCTTTTCCCTTTTGGACAATCCTTGAAAAGTGTTTTTCTTCTTTTTGGTACTATGGATTTTGGAAAGTCTTTTTGTTTCCTTTTTGGTGATGTCTTGGAAGTGTTTCCAAGGCAAAAAATACCAACACTCTCTTTCTTTTGAAATTTGGATCAAACAAGTCCCCTTTTTGAAGCTTCTTCTTCACCACATCAAGAACACAAGAATATCAACAACAAGAACAAACAAGCCGTCCACCCCCACTATAATATAACTTGATTTTTAGATCAAAACAATTGGATTTTAGACACTAAAAGTGTTAGTGAGAAAATAACCAACACTAGAAATACTCAAAACAAGTAAAACACTACAAAATCTAGACACACAACAAGCTTTTCGGCCAAGACATCAAGAACACCAAATCTATTTTTTTTTACTCTCAAACCTAAGATTGATCTTGTTAGAACAAAATCAAAGATGTCTCTGATACCAAATGATACAAGAAAGGCAAGGAACACACGGAACAAACACCAAAATAGTCCACAAGTTCAAAGAACGGAGGACCTCTTTGATGACCACTTTCGGATTCAACAAGAAACCAACAAAACAAGATGAACAATGGTGTTTAACACATCAAACAGCCAACCCAAACTATATTAACATACAATACTAATAACAACAAGAGAATAACAACTCCACGGATTCAACAACACAAGAACAAAACGGGTACAAGAAAGTAAGATAGATAACTTGACATACAATGCATAAACACTTATGAACCAAAATGTATATTAAAAATTAAGACCCAAAGTTTTCATACAAATAACACCAATTTCTTACGGGACCTCAAGGGAATTGGAATTCCCAAGAAACCACCGTTTCTAAGATTGTTATCAATACAAGTGATGTCCATACTTGTCACAAGGAATCCACCTTGCAAGACACTCTTTAGAGCTCTCAAAAATATATCATCAAAGTTGTGGACAAAATGACCTATCACGTTTTACAAAATAACTAAAATGTCCTTAATCAGCCATGGCAAAGTGGCGGCTTTGGCATGTAGAATTGGGCAGCCTTGGAGTGTTTTGAAAGGCCTCTTGACACTTTAAGGCTTGTTGTCTTGGTTGGGAAGCTCCCAAGCTAGGGTATTAACGTGTTGGTTTACTATCACGATCGATCTTGTATCAGTCGACCAACCAAATATTGATATGTTACTTAAATCTGAATGATCGAAAGAAGACTTTATGCATCACAATTCCTCCATTCCACAATTATAAATTGGGGTCTCGATAATTTAAAAAAAAGATCAAGAATTCTAGCAATAAGCAAGAGAGAGCTTGTGGATCAAGCACAATAAATTTCTCTACAAGCTGCAAGTCGAGCATTCAAATCCTCAAGTTAAAAAATGACTCAAGATGAAGATAAAAATTCAAATTCAAGCTTAAAAGCCCTTGAATTCAAGCATAATTCAAGATTAAAGTCCTCAAGTTCACAAATCAATATCAAGTTCTTAACATTCATAAATCAAGTTCACTTTCATCAAATTCAAGATCAAACTCAAAGGATCTTGAATTTATATTCAAAAGGCGAATAAGAAAATTCATAAAGGCTGCAACACTTACATATTAAAATCAAATAAAATGATTTTTGCAATATTTTCTTGTGCCAATTATTATTTCTTGACTCAAATTTTATTGTCTATAAATTCTGACACACCTAATGGAAAAGTCTCTACCTCTCATCTCAACTTTTCCAACATCAAAGTTTAAAGGTCAACTCTCAATTGACTACCTCTAAGGCTGCTGATTCTAAATTCTTTACTGAAGTAGAAAGTATCTATGGTATTACCTTTGGAAACTTTTGAGTTGCCACAAGGAGCCAACATGTTAGGTCCATAAACACACCAAGTGTCATCCGTATCAACTCCAATTTTTGTATCTTCAACACCAAAAAAGAGCAAGGTCCACTACAAGTGCTTTAGAAGATGAAATCAATGTGGTAAAGAGAATTAAGAACACTTTAGCTCTACTTGATCTCTTTGGTTCAAAAAATATTGACACAAATAACGATGGTTATTCAGCCAACGTATCATCTCCACTTACACCACATGAGTTGAGAACTTCAAAGATCAATTTATGCGATAATCCTTGCTACTCTCCAACATCTTCAATGATTATGTAAGCTATGGTAACTGATGTCTCATCTATGGAGGAGCAACTTACAAACTTAGAGAAAATGACTAAAAGTTTGACCAAATATATGTAAAATCAAGACACTCAGATTGATAAGTTGATGGATAGAATAAAAGTCTTAATTGAGGATGATTTTAGACATGCACCTAAAAAGACTCTAGAAATTCATGACATAAAGCATCCTATGAAACAAACACCACCAACTAAGAAGGCATCAGTCTCTTTCGAGGGAATAATCTCAATTGATCAATTGATAGAGTGCATTAAATGGACCCTAAATACAAGCACAACATTATTATTAAGTTTTCCTTAATGTATGCCAAGTCCTACACTCCAAGGCTTGATAGTTTCAAAATGCATACCGACCATCAACCTCCTAAATTTCAATAATTTAAAGGCTAAAAGGATCCAAAGCAATATGTTGCACACATTGTTGAGACATGTAATAATTTTGGAACATATAGTTACTATATTTTCAAGAAATTTCTCTGCTCCCTGATGGGAAATGCCTTTGATTAGCACACAGACCTCGAGCTTAATTCCATTGATATCTAAGAGCAACTGGAGTATGAGTTTTTACATCGCTTCTATAGCATAATATATTACGTGAGCATGGTATCGCTTACCAATACTAGTCAAAGAAAGGATGAGTCAGTTATTGACTTTATCAATTGATGGTGAAATGCGAGCTTAAACTAAAAAGATAGGCTTCATGAAACTTCTACAGTAGAGATGTATATCTAAGTGATACACTAGGAGCTTCTCTACATCTTAAGGCATAACCAAGAACTCAACAAGTCTCCAAACAGTGCTAGTGATAACCTTGAGAAACTTGATGAATTACAACTTTTATCCTAAATTTGGTCAGTCTCATGCTCAATCTACGACAAAAAATAACCATAGGCACATAACACTAAGGAGAAGCACTCCACATAGTTACATTTGGGCCAACCAAGTATCAAAAAATAAAACTTCTGAATCCATCCATGCAAAATGACCTTAACCTAATTAAACCATGAAACACATCGTAGGAGAATAGAGTGTGAATCACAATATCAATGCTAATGTCAAGATCACTAATAGAGAAGGTACCAAGCAAATCAAGATAAAAAGTCCCAATTGGCTAACTCTAGAAATGGCTATAGAAAAGGATCACCTATTTACACTAATTTCAACTCGACTAAACCAAGAGCCACATCACAGAGAGCATAAAATATCCATCTCCATACCAATACTAAGATTAAATCTATCATCATGAGATAGTCCAATAACTAGAAAGGCAAGCTCTAGACTTTCACACATCAACATTAAGACTATTATCAGGTGATGAACCAGTCAAATTGAAAGAATGATTCCAAAACTAGTCAGACACGGAAATAAGCTATAGAGAAGGATAGCCAATGCTAAAATCTCAAAAAACCAGACAACAAGTCCTAGAAGCTCAAACTTAGGAACAGGCAATATAATCAAATTGCATCTTTAGAACCATAACAAAACCAAGGAAAACTAACCAACTTTCAATTTCATAGCCCACTCAACAACTGATCTAATATCTCTAACAAAAGAGGAAAGTGGCAAACCTTACCTAGCTAAAAGAGAGAAAACCATCCAAATGAGCTAGTCACCTAAGACAAAGACAAGAATCATAATTAAGGGCATTCTAACTAAATAATGCTAGTCTAATCATCTCTCAAGTACGGATCAATCACGTAAAAAAAAACTAATAATAACAACAGTAATAAAAATACCAGTATAAGGTGATAACCCATCTCTAAATAAAACATAAAGATCAATCTAATCTATAAGAGGGAGAGTAGTGATGCTCCAAATGTCAGGTGCTCACCAAAATCTCCAATCCATAACCACTTTGCATATTGCACACACCAATAGAGAACTCGTATTATGATCTTTAAGATGTAGAAGTGTAGTATGAGTACCAAACACGTGGTACTCAATATGCATCGGCCGACCAAGTGATATGCCATTAAATTTGACAACTTGCTAGTACTTTTTAAGCTTAAATTATTTTGGTTTTTTATTGACTTGATGTTAATCTCATACTTAATATTTATTTGTGTAGGTAAAGGTTGAAAAGAGAAAATGAGCAAGCCATTAAAGTCATCAAGAGGTCAAATATAAAAGAAAAGAGCCACCTACTTTGCATCTGCTTTGTATATGCTTCGGATCTGTTTTTCACCTACTCTCTATCTACTTTGGATCTGCTCAAGCAGATTAAGAGCAAGGTGGCTTTTTTGTAATGTTTGGCAAACGTGGAATTGGGGTTTAAATAGGGTTTTTAGCTCATTTTCATTATCATTCATCTCATCTTTTATCTATCTTTTATCTTTGAAACATTATTGTACTACTCTTGTGCTAAGAAGACATTAGAATAGTTCCTAGAGAAGGATTGGTGATTTTAATTGAAGATTATTGAAAATTAAAGCTTGGAATTGCATTCCCTTTATTTTTCATGGATCAATTTGGTGGAAATTTTGGTATATCTTTAATTTTTAACTTTATGAGTAGCTAATTCTTCATCTTAGGGTTTATGCTTGAATAGGTTGTGATTAGTGCATGGGTGTTTTTTATTTATCTACCTAATTAGCTATTTGTTGTGGGTTTTGCATTTATTTCATATTTCAACTAAGAATTGGAGGGTTGCAAACTCTAATTACCCTTGAATCCATATCATCCTTGAATAAAAGGGGTATGAGTGAGGAATAATTGTAAATAATAATTTGAATTAGTGCATTTAATAACATCTCTCAGAAATAAGGATGTTAATTGAGGTAATAGATTGGTGAAATTGTTACACTTATAAGGTGTTCGAAAGAACCCATTTGTGAAATTTGGTGTTTTATTGAAATATTGACACCAATACCTCTAAATCTAGCCTACCCATGACACCAAGCTAAATTTGGATAAATTCTCAATAACTCACGCATGAGTTCACACCTAGAATGGTATAACCCTAAGATCCGCTCCTAACTGATAACACTCTAATTATTTTTAGCCTAGAGAATATTCTAAAAGCTCAGAAATTGTTATATCTTTGAAAACATTCTAACAAATCCCCAAATATTTGTTTCCCGGATTTAAATTTAGCAAATTACTTTGATTTTGAACTTATTCAATCACCACACACATTGTTCCCTATGGATTGAACTTTGACTCTTGGTTGGATAAATATATTGACAACGTCCATTACATCTATTCAAAAGTGTAATCTAAGCGTTATCACTGAGATGCAAAGATATTGCAATTATAAAATAACATGCAATGCAGAAATATAAACTATAGGCAACTACCCAGGAAGCTAATCATGATAAAGCTGTGAGACAATAAGGATAAACTATCCTATTCTGTTAGTATTTAGGAAATAAAGTGCTATACCGTATATCATTATCTAATATACAAACAAATAAAGGAAGAGGGATATATAATAGTATAAAAGTCTAAGGAATACATATACAATATAAATGGTCAAGGAAAGATAGGGATATATGATAATACCACGTATAAATATACATATATACATATGTAAGACTAAGTCAAAGCTAACAACCTAAGAAGTCAACCTAGAATCTCCAAGGGATACTAATCAAGTAGGAAGCTAGTGTTAGCATAATTAGGGCCTCTAACCAAAGTGTTTAACCTCAAATAAACTATCCATAGTACAACTTACCAAATTAAAGTAAAAGGATCAGAATTATACCTCCAACCTCAATACCAGTCCATAATCAGCCTTCCACAAACTAACCATAATAAGAACAATAAAGTAACCTTTTATTCCAAATAAACAATACCTAACTGAAGCCCCATAAATCCAAATGGTTCAATCAACACACAACACACAATAATTATAGCCTATTCCAATGAAACCCCCCAAAAGGTCGATAAATATAAGTACCAAACATCATATTGGTGATAGGCAATGTATATGAATGAATGAATGCAAAGTAAATCCATAGTACCATATTTTATCCAAGTGCCACAATATACCAAGTGTATACACCTCCTCCAACTCAACATCTCACAAAGACATGACCTACGACAACGTCTCTTCTCTGACACGATGGCTCCCAGACAAAGGGGTCCCTAGGGGATTCGAAAATACCCATATAAACTTACCTTGTCCCAATTCAGGATTTCCAATCATCATCACCAATGTACTCTATCCATTATCGAAGAGATATAATAAGCACACATACTCGAACTGTGACTAAAAGAATGTAAGTCGATAAATCCATTGCCTAAGATTAATTTTGGGACTAAATAAGTATCAAAAAGTAGATAGGGTTAAAATTTCTCTTGATTGAAGTAAATAATAGTGGTAAAAAATGGATAAACCATTGTTGAAAGAAACCTCGGTATAATTTTTAAAAACACATAAATCATAAATTAAGGTGTTACAATTCTCGTTATAAAAGAATCTATTTCAAAAGTAAGAAGTGAGAATAAATCTCTTTTTAGGAAATAGTACTAAAATCATGGTTTGGTTGGAATCATACCACAAAGTTAGCAGAATGTACGACAACCTCTCTTCTCTGACACGATGGCTCCCAGACAAAGGGGCCCCTAGGGGATTCAAAAATACCCATATAAACTTACCTTGTCCCAATTCAGGATTTCCAGTCATCATCATCAATGTACTCTATCCATTATCGAAGAGATATAATAAGCACACATACTCGAACTGTGACTAAAAGAATGTAAGTTGATAAATCCATTGCCTAAGATTAATTTTGGGACTAAATAAGTATCAAAAAGTAGATAGGGTTAAAATTTCTCTTGATTGAAGTAAATAATAGTGGTAAAAAATGGATAAACCATTGTTGAAAGCAACCTCGGTATAATTTTTAAAAACACATAAATCATAAATTAAGGTGTTACAATTCTCGTTATAAAAGAATCTATTTCAAAAGTAAGAAGTGAGAATAAATCTCTTTTTAGGAAATAGTACTAAAATCATGGTTTGGTTGGAATCATACCACAAAGTTAGCAGAATGTACTATAATCTATGCATGTCATCACCAGTATCTAAAAAACATAACCATAAGCATCTAAACATCCATAGACTAAGTATGCATCCTTTATAAGGATATAATACTCACCTAGAGTCCAACCAGTATTGTAACTATGTCCTCGAGCCTAATAGTATATAAATAGCATAATATTAATGTTATAAATTGGGAAACTATGATACAAGCCATTAAGTCAAATAGTAAGCCTTATAATAAAGGGTACTTAGCATCAACTATGGTCAAACATGATTATATTCTAGGGTGATAGGATCCGATAGCCAAAATAAGTATTTCATATTAAGGGTCGGTTCACCCTTCTATCTCCAAACTCCTAAATTAAGTTAAGTCATGATGTTTTTATCATAAACATGTTCTACCATGCCCACCTATTATACAATCTAAGAGTACACCGGAGTCTACCTTGACACTGAATTGCAATTTAGAATCATCCATAAAATGCTTGTCTATGATATACGATCTTGAAATATCACCAAGCTATCAAAATGATAATCTACACATCAATAGGATTAGAATAAGACCCATATTGCTATATAAAAGGTTGGGTCAATATTTGGGTCAATAGTGGGCTCATGGGCCCATAAATGGAATCCAAAATTAAATTCATGACATGATCTCTCGAATAGAGCATAAATTGGGGACCAAACAAGCCCTTAATTTCTAAGGATTTTATGACCTAATTTCTATGAATTTACAATGAAAAAGGATGAAATTTAATAAGGAAAATAATGAATGATGGCCAAGGAGTGTTACTCTATCTTATCTTAGCTTTAATGGATGATTCCCCATACTTTCCATATGCCAAGCTCTCAGAAATGATGGAAATAGTGAGAAAATATGAGGAAAATCAGGTGAAAAAGGGGATTTAACACCCCATGTGTCGCTAAAGCGGTCATTAGGTAGCTTAAGCGGCGCTTTGACCACTAAAGCGGCTAGGCAAGAAGAGGCGGAGGCTACTAAAGTGGTATATTGTCTGCTAAAGTGGACAATAATTGCATAAGAGATCCTCAACCAAATATCTCTCTAAAGGGACCCTATATTGCTAAAGAGACTACTATTAAGCGATAATTTGGTTGCTTAAGTGGTTGCAGCAACAACTTTGAGGCATTAGATTTTTTAAGTCCAAAATGGACTCCGACCGGGTGCTTAGAATTAGTTCAGAACCCCGTGCACATAATTCAACACTTTAGACTCCATGAAACCATCAAAGATTTTATCCAAGATCATTTTGACTAAATGTGAGGCCCACACCTATATTTCCATTTTTATATAACCCACCCAATAGCCCAAAATGAGTCTGAAATCCTTGGGACCTGAACCAAGGGTCCCTTTAGCCAAAAATCAATGTTTCAAAGTTGATGGTGTTGTTGGAATTATCATCCAAGTTTTTTTACTATAATTTTTAGTCTGAGATAATTCTTAACAACCAAAGATCCAAAATAGAGAAATGAGCCTAAAACCCAAATGAATTGTTCAATAATCTAATCAACAGTTCTGGTAAGTTATAAAAGACTTATAGTTGTTGTGGGGAGGCTCACAACATCAAAAATGATCATAAATTAAGGAAATGACTTGGAGGGTCATTACAATGGAATTTTATCATTATAGAAAATTCTCAAGTTGGGGATTTATGATATTCATAGGGTTTATAATAAAATTTAATCAATATCCCCAAAGTTGATGAATTTCATAGGTTACATAATTTCATAAAGTTATGAGGTTTATAATTTCTAGAGTTCATAACTAAGATGTCACATAATTCATATCCATTAAGGAAAATCATGGAGTGGGAAGTTTATCCATTGAAATCTTATAATGTTCTCTAGTAAAATTTGATTAAATATCAAGAATTTTGAGAATTCCTTTAACCTTAATCCATAATGAAAGTAAGTTGCACTGAGAAAGAATGGAATTCATATAAATACTTAGGATATTAGTCTTACATACCTTGAGAGGAAGAACAAACTTGAAATATAACTTGGGGTTAGAGGGGAGAGTCTCAACTTGATTCTATTGTCAATTTCTCTTGAATTCTTGAGTTTAAGTTTGAGAAGTGAGAGACATATGAGAACTTCAAATGAATATTTCTAGGTATGAATTTGATTGTGGGTGTTTTAAGATAAGATAGACAGTTTTTAAAAAGTAAAATAACCAAACCACACTTAAAAATAACCAAAGTTAAGATAATATATCATCTGAAAGGGATGTCTTGAGCCCTTTGGTCAGTGCTTCACTAAAATGACCCTAACTTTTTACTCCATACTCAGATTGATAAACTGCCAGTAGTGTTGGAAAAAAACTCAAATACTTTTTATTTGGTGGGTAATGGATCATATAAATCTTTATATTGTAGGAGCAATACTTGTTTGAAGTTTTCCCTTGTATAAACCTATATGAGAACTTAATCATTAAAGGACCTTTCAACTCAACTTCAAACTAAATATTTCTTATGCCCTTAATTTATATCCAATACCCCTTCCACACTTATGATATGACTTTTACACCTAGATATAATTAAATTTTCTAGATTCACGTATAACTATATATGTAGTGTGGTTCTAAAGTTTTAGCTCAAAAGTTTAGGGTGTTACAATACTGTTATTAGAATTTGTGATGATGAATAGGTTACCAAGTAGTTTCATTATGCTTCTATCACTGATGAGTTCTAATCCTGATAATTACTTCATTGCTCCAACAAATACTCCTGCTAAGAAAAGTATATTGGAGGTTGAATGTAATAACCCTGGTAGTGAAATTTAGAAATCTATGAATTTTTACTATTCTACCATTTTTTTAGTTTTTATATATTGATTCTGGGGTGTGAGAATAGTTGGCATCGATCCCAAGGCCTTTGGGAAGATTTTGGGAGAGTTTAAGGTTATTTTGAAGCTTTAAGAGCCAATAGTTGGATTCATTCGATATTTATTGATCTCGAGATCCCAAATGGAAATTTAGATGGTGCCTGTAGATCCAAAATGTTAAATTGGGTTAGTATCAGGGTTGGTTTGATTTTGGGACCATTATATCTTATTTCAACCCTTCGTTTTGAAAATAAAAAAGGGTCTTGAGGCTTAATTTTGTGAAAATAATCCCTTTTCAATAATTCAAAGTCATCATTACATCTGAAACATTGAAATTAAATAAGTAGTATTATTGGTTTATTTCTATGGGGTCCCAAATAAATTCTGAGGGCCTATTCAGAGAGTCTTGACTTGTGTCCTGCTGGTTTTCCAAATATTTTTGGTGCAAGTATCCTTCCTTTATTGTATTTATGGCCCTATCCTTATGATCACTATAAAGGACTTTCTTATGTATTTAAATTAGGGAAAGATAAGTTGTATTTTTAGAGAAGGATTTCATTAGATGTCGTGATTATAGTGGAGGGGTCACAATCATGATGGTCTAGAATTTTGGTCATCATGAATGTGAGGAGGGTGATCATGTCCATAAGGGTTTAGCGGGTGTCGTGATTTTAGTTGAGGGGTCACAATCGTGATGGTATAGAATCTTAATAATCATGAATGCGAGGAGGGTGATCATGTTCGTGAGGGTTTAATTTGAGTCAAGTTGCAATTATAACATATGTAATCACGATGAACAACTGGGACCTGGGTAGATTTAATTCCCAATTTTGACCCAAAATTCCATTTTCACCATATTTCACCTCTAAGAGCTCAATTTTGGGTGACTTCAAATGGGTTTTCATGATTCCTTCCACGGATAAGTTCCTAGATCTTTATTTTATCATTTTCAATTGATTCCATCTCCAAAACAACTTCTAATCCATGATTTTAAATATGTTTTGGGGGGGGGGGGTTTACTCGGTAAAGTGTAAATTCATTTTCCTTTGATTTGAGGCTCAATTTTTACTCCTTTTTGTTTGGTTTTCAACTATATACTCCTCTCGATATGGGAAAGCTCATTCTTAAATAAAATTCTAATTTTACCCTTTTGTTTTAAACTTATTTTCCAAACCCATTTTACATAGGTTCAATATGGATATTATTAGCTTTGTTTTGATTTGTAGGTGATATATTTTCTTAGATTGGATCCATTTGGTTTTGATTTAAGGGATGCAAGTATTCGGTTGAGGCATTGGATAGTGTTTGAACTTGCGGATCTTTATTTAAGATATGTTGAGATGTACCTTGACTTTTTCCAAAGTGTTTATGTGTTGTATGATCATTTGTATATATTTTTCATTTCATTTAAGATTAGGGGTCCCTTTTAGGTGATATGTCAAGAATATCTATGGGTATCGGAGTCTTTAATGGATAGTATTTATATAAATGCCTATTCTAGTTAGTTTTGCTACTTGTAAGTACCTCTAGGATAGATTATAAATGGATAACTTGGTGTTCTTGAATAATTTATTGGGGTTACCTATATTATGAGCTTGTATTAAACTTGGTAACTTTTTAGAGGATGGTTAGGTTACTCTTACCTTGTTATGAAATGGTTAAGGTTTAGTAAACATTTAGAGTATAAATAGACTTGTATTAGTTGATGATACTTAGTGTATGAAATAATCTAGGTTTGGGTAAGTCATAATTTATTATTATTAGGATTGTTGTTTATATTATATTGCCTATATGAGGCTTATGTGACATATTTGTGGACTTGAGTAACTATTTATGATCGTGTGCCCTAGTGGGGGCTTATATGCATATTTCTTATTTATTTAAGAGGTTATATTATTGTGATGCTTGAGTGGAGGGCTTGACTTGATTTTATTATTCATGTTTATGTATTAAATGCCTTATTTATTTTTTTGCCAAATGAGTGAGGCTTGACCTGTCATCATAGGACTTATCTACATATTAGAACATCATATCTATCATTGTGACACTCGAATGGGGACTTGACTTGAAATTGTATGACTTATTTGAGAATTTAATATATTATCATTACATTGATGCCCGAGTGAGGGGTTAGAGATGATAATATTGATGACTACATGACTATTTATTCTGGTGGTGCCAAGTGGCATCTGAAATCATGAATTTTTGATACATTGAGTTGATTCTGAGCTCACTTATACATGTATTGAATACATTTTGATCTTCATACTAATTAGTTATAAGCATTACATCCACATATCGCACGTGCATATTCATGAGATAGTGGAACCACTGAGATATTTTGATTTTTGTAAGAAAATAAGAAACTTTTATGAGAACCCTCTTCGGGAACATGAGCCTAGGAGGAGAGTTGAGATTGAGATTAGGATATAAGTTAAACACCCTAAATTTTGTCCCTTGGAAATTTCTTGAGCTTTGAGCTCACTACCGTGATTATGACTTGACCATACGAGTCGTATGGTGTCTTGACGGGTTATGTGGCCCTAGCCATAAGGTGTCCAGTAGATGGGTTTTGAGTTACTGTCCTGGGTACGACTTGGGGGTACAATTCATATGGTGTGGTTAGGGTACTATAGACCCAAATAGTAACAAAATTTGAAAGTTAGTGTCTAAGTTCTGGTCTAAGTATGAGTGTCTCACTATAAGCCATAAGGATATGTTACTAGTCGTAGGTTCAAATCATATAATGTCCAATTTCTAACCCATTTGGGTTCTTGTTGGCTACGACTGGACCCAACGAGTTGTAGGGTTTAGTGCTAGTGGGTGGGTCAAGTCGTTAAGTCAATAGTGTATGAAGTTCCTAGACACTATCTTGGTTACGACTCGAAGTGACAAGTCATACTGAGTGGTTATGAGTCAATGGTTGACTTGTAATCAAAGGCGGCCCTTTTCCAACTTTTAAGTTAAAGGCATTCTGGACATTTTCCCTCTTACCCAAATTAAAACCCATGTCTTATAACCCCTTTAGGGTTTTATTAGCACTCAAAGACATATCAGAGTAACTTCTCAAACACTTCTAAAGGTTCTGTTTATTCCCTCAAGCAAGTTAAGCTAGGGTTTTATCAAGTTAATTAATTAGGGATTTCAAGGGTGATTCCTCTCCATACTTCTTGGTGTTTAAGGCATGTTACTCCTCCCTCATTGTTATTTTACTTAAAGCTTACGTTTTAATGTATGCCTTTCATGGTATTGTTATGGTTTTGAAATAAAGGTTAGGGATTTTGAATGCTTATTGTTGATTAATGTTTTTCCAAAGTTTAACTATGGGTTTCCATGTTTTAAATATGGTCTTGAACATGTAGGTGCATGGATATGGTGGTAGAACTTGAGAATGGTAATTTTCTCTAAACTTGTGACTTTTGAAGTGGTTATGGCCCTAATGTATTGTAAATTTTTTTTGTAGTTATGGGAAAGGTGGGAATTTGAATAGGGTACAATGGAATCCCCAAAGTGCTTAGTTTGACTTATTTCTTGAAACTAATGCATAAATGGTTAAATGGTTAAGGGTGGTTTTGATAACCTTATGGGGTACACGGGAATCCCCCAAGTGATTGTTTAAATGAAAACTTTGCGGGGTACATGGGAATACCCCAAGTGCTTTTAATAATGGAATCTGCGTGGTACATGGGAATCCACTAAGTGTTGGCTAATGACATTACTTGCAAGCTATAGTCAGTATAACGATACCACCGATAATGCCTTAATAATTGACTCCTAAAATTGGTGGTTTGGTTTGATTTAAATGTTTTCATTGGGCAATATTAGGGGTTGTAATAGTTAGCTGTGAAGGTGTGAGTTTGAAAGGTTAACACTGGAAACTCATGTTTGCTGACATGAGGATTGGTCTTGATGAACATGTACTTGTATGGTACAAGGGAATCCCCCAAGTATATATACGTACATATGTATCATAGAGGTTGAAGGGTACAAAGAAATCCCCAACCACCTATGGTATCTCTGATTCGTATAGCTAACATACACTGGAGACCATATAGAGGGTAACACTGGACCCATATAGCTCATGGGTGGATTATGATAGTAATGCTTCATAACCCAGGTTAAGGTTTTAAAGTGCATGTCAAGCCTTGTTCCCTATCCCGACATGGAATAAGTATATGTATGCATTTGCATATGGTCATGTGCATTGATTTAACTTGGTTTTAGATTGATAGCATTACTTTGTCTTTATCCTTGAATTACATGCTAGATTCACCCCGCTAACTGTCTTTGGACACTGTATCCCCACACAATATAGGAATCGATCATACTTCTACTTCTCCTGCATAGTGGCTAGGTGATTCGGGGATAACTTTTGAGTTAGACTAAAGTGGTGAGCTTTCATACTTTGGAAGACCCCATTTTATGTTATGGATTTCTTTATGTATTTACTATTCTTTTTGGTTTGGTTTTGGCTATAGTCGAGGACATGTCTCGAATGAATATTGTCTGGTTTTGATTAAAGGCTTTGTTGGACTATTGTGAACATGGGCGGTATTGGTTGGGTATATGGTTGTCGGTGGTTGGTTTTGGTTATAGACTTATCATAATGTCTTTAAATTAATATTATCATATCTTGTTATATGTTTGGAATTCATCCAACATGGGGTGTAAGGTGGTTAATGGTTTGGGGTATAGGGAGTGGTCCCCGATCCTGGTTGGACTTGAGATACCCATCATGGCCAGGCTCTGGTTCGGGTCATGACAGTAAGATACAATATATTTATCACGACGCACTCAAGGGTCCTTCCTAGTGGCTGTAGGCTTGGTGGGTGTATAAAGAAAGTCATGTAATGACTTTAACTATTCATCATTATTCCGCCGTATTGCATCATATTCATGGCATTACATTTCTTAGTTTGGTTTGATATCGTAATCGCATTTACTTTGGTATTATATTGCCTTCAAAGAACCTTGTTTGTGGTATTGTATTTAAGTATTCATTTCATTTGACTATATTATCTTTTATCACCTTTACTTATTTGGAGGTTGGAATATTATGAGACGTGCGGTATGGTTGAGGATTGGTAGGAGAGATAGATGTGTAGACCCTGTTGATAGAATGAGACACACTAGTATATATGTACACTCTCTCAATGTTTTTATCCTATATTACTTGGTTGATATAATTGACTAAGCCTGATATATCTTATTAGTGAGTTTTCTTCATGAATAACTTCCCTTGTAGATTGATCATGAAATGAATAGCATTGACTCACCTAGGTAAGTGTGCCCGTCCTATTTTTTATAAATCTGTTGACCATTGTATTGGGTTACCTAGATAGGATGAAAGAATGTAATTATAAGACATAGATTGATTAGGGTACACCTTGGGTAGTTGGGATGGTGTTCTCACCTTCACTTTGGATTAGGGTCGGTTATTGATGATGCTTGTTGAGTACATGTGTTTTTTGTAATAACCCTTGATTTTTCTTCAGTTTTCTTATTTTTCTACACCTCGTGCATATATTAGTTTTATTGGTAGATAGTAGATGACATTTATTGGAGTTGACATTGTGGAGATCAAGGTAGTAGCTGATGGAGTTTGGAACAACTCAGATTCTACTATTTATGTCTTATTTTTTATTCATATTTAAAACATATTAAATGCTTATTATTATTAGTTAAATCAATATAGATGTTTGTACTAAGGACAACCAGACTTGGGATGTATTTCTGAGACTCGTGTCTCATATATATATATCTAGGATTCTTCTATTTTTTCTATTTTCACTCTTGTTCTTTGGGTCTAGCTTAGACTTACTTGTGTAGAGGTTTGACAAGTGACACCACGTTCTTATTTTAGGTCTGACAAATTGTTGTCAATGTATTAGGTTCATTGGTCTCATTAGTACAAGCCAAGTCTAGTAGATTCTTGCAGATTGATGTTGAGACGCCCATTATCTACCTTTGAGAGGCTGTAGGACTTTAAGAGATTTTCATTCCTTCACTTTGTTTTGGGCATTTGGAGTTTTTTAACTCAATAACTTCTTATTCAATCTCTCACCGATAGTGTGCACACATTCTTCCATGGCTAGAGATTTAGAGCCTGTGCCTTTGGTGCTGTAAGACCCCGCAAAATTCTCTCATACTCTGAGACTTAGAGTGTGTCAAGTGAAGCATAAATCCAGTCCTAAAAGATTAAGAAGTGCCTTCCTAAGTGTGAAATATTTTGAACCGTGCAGAATTTCCCTAATATCAAATTTTTGTGGTACAGATCATTGAATAAGCTTTCCATCGATACCAATTTCGTCAAAATCCGACATCAGACAATAAAATTATGGCTGTTTTACCAAAAATAGTCTGATTCTGAATTTCCCAGGTGCGACAGAGTGGTCCGACGGACCGTTGAGTATGCGACGGACTTTCGCAACCCACCGTCGTATCAATACAGTGAGCCCACTCTCTGGTTGAGTGTGATGGAGAGGTCCGATGGACTTTTGACATGCGATGGACCATCGTACCCCACTGTCATACCAAGGTAGTAAATGCTAGTTCTGGTTCTGTGCGACAGAGTGGTCCGACGGACCATCGGACATGCGACAGACCATCGCACCCCACCATCGCATGTTCCGATCGGTAATTTTAAGATGATTTTAAAAGGGCTTTTTGGTCTTTTCCCACTCTTTTTTAGACCCTATTTATACCCGATAAAGACTCACAACCTCATTTTCCATCTTCAACATCATAAACTAGGGTTTCTACACAATCAAAACCCTTATTTCTTCTACAAGAAAAATCAAGAGAGATCAAGAGAAATCAAGAGAAATCAAGAATCTCTCCAAGAGCCTTCAAGTAAGAAGTTTCCCTAAGGTATGCAGATGTTGATTCTTGGGCCCCTTTTATCCAAGAAGCTCAAGAAACCTTTTCTAAATTTCAAATATTTTGTGTTTATGAGTTGTTCATGATTCATGAGAGTTGAAATTGGTGTTCAAGCTATTATTGAGTTTTGATTCATGTTTGTTTACAAGGTTTTCAAGCTTTGGCCCTAGTGTGTGATATTCAAGTGATGTTCATGATAAAACCTCTTCAAGTTGATTGCTAAGTGATGTGTTCATGTCAATTAAGTGTAGAAATGATTGAATAAGCAAAGCATGCTCCCCATATGTTTGATAAAATGATCATGTGAAGGAATTAGAGCCATTATAGCATGTTGACTAGAAAAGCCCCAATTAGGTGTAAACCCATACATGCCAAGTGTTTGTTGAAAAGCCTTAGTGAACGAATTGAGACATAATAGCATGAAAATCCCCAATTATGTGCTCTTTGATACATGCTAAGACTTTATACATGCTAAGTGTTCAAGGCAAGACCTTGTTGAATGGAATGTGAGCCAATAGCATGTTTATGATTCCTAAATGTTTGAAGAGATGCCTTAGTGATTGTGATGGTGAATGAATGTCCATGGTCTTGATTATTCAAGAATGGTTATGTTTTACTTATATGATATCGAGTCTTGGGGATATTTATACCCAAAAATTTAGCTGCAGTCTAGAGCCTGTGTCAGTTTTCATGATAATCCCAGTTGAGCCATGATTTTTAGAACTTAGCGAATTATAGAACTCTGTATTCTCAGATAGATACAGAACTTAAGAAATCTCTGTAATCACCATAATCTCAGTATTAATAATAATCTTGCCTCAGTTCTGTACTTAGCTTAGATCTAGTAGTATTCAAGTGTTCAGTTCTGACCTCTATAGTAACTGAGTAATTTATTCAAAGATCAGTGTCGTTCAGTCAGATAACAAGATTCAGTAGTATTCTGCCAGATACGAAACTAATTGAATTCAGCTTAACTCAGTCAGATCATTCAAGAAACATGATCAGTATCATATTCAGCTCAGTTATGTTCAGTTGAGAATCAGTTCAGAGTCTTTTAGTTGGGAGTAGGAGCTAGCAACGAGCGAGTGCAGGGATGACGGCTCCCCGTCAGAGAGGCAAGTCGTTAGGAGCAATCCCTGAACTCCAGAACTGCATAGACAGCACAGGATATAGGAGTCACCCATCAAAAAAAGTTGTGTCACCCGTCAGAGAGGCTTGACTATTATACTGCCTTAGGCTTGACTTCCTGCGAGGGTCACCTGTCAGATAGGCTTGACCAGAGAGGTCTTTACTCATGGCACAGTATTGATACCCTTCTAGCTGGGGTTACAGGTTGGACCCCACCAATTGAGATTCGAGGTATGTCGATTAAGTGAGAACTCCCACAGTTGCAGTTTCAGTATTAATTTTCAGAAATCAGGACTGTTAGATACAGTCATCTATCTTAGTGAGGAACTCAGGTAGTTCCATTGATTCATGGACAACCTGCTAGATTGGCTTGGTCTCACATAAAGTTATTCATTATCAGATCTAGAGATCACCCATTAGATAGGCTTAATATCATTCTCAAATTCAGTTGAGTAATCTCATTATCAGCTCCAGAGATCACCCATCAGATAGGCTTGATTCAGTCTCAGATTCAGTTGAGTAATCTCATATCAGATCCAGAGATCACCCATCAGATAGGCTTGATGTAAGTCTCAGATTCAATTGAGTAATCTCATTATCAGATCCAGAGATCACCCATCAGATAGGCTTGATCTCAGTCTCAAATTCAGTTGATTAATCTCATTATCAGATCCAGAGAGCACCCGTCAAATAGGCTTGATCTCAATCTCAGATTCTGTTGAGTAACCTCATTATCATATCTAGAGATCATCCATCAGATACTTAATCTCAGTCTCAAATTTAGTTAAGTAATATCATTATTAGATCCAGAGATCACCCGTCAGATAGGCTTAATCTCAGTCTCAGATTCAGTTGAGTATTCTCATTATCAGATTCAAAGATTATCCATCAGATAGGCTTGATCTCAGCCTCAGATTCAATTGAGTGATATCATTATCAGATTCTGAGATTACCCATCGATAAGCCTGATATCATTCTCAGATTCAGTGATTATTATCATTATCAGATTTAGAGATCTCCCACTAGATAGGCTTGATCTCAGACATGATCTTTTCTTATCATTGATAGTAGATTTTGGGATCATCCATTAGAGAGTTTTGATCTTCGATTCAGTCAGTCGAGAGAAGTAAGCTCAGAGTTCAGTCATTGATGTGAATAGATTCAGTTAATCGGCTTCAGTACCATCAGTTTTTGAGATCACTCGCTAGATAAGATTGATCTCAACCTCAGTACTCAGTTATCAATATCGGAATAATCAGTGATTCAATATCTCAACATTAGTAGGGAGTTCAGATGATAGTAGAGCAGTATCACAGTTTCAGTATTTAGAGTCGTGATGATTATAGTTATGGTTTGTGCATTCATGCATGTGTTATCATTCAGTACTCTCATGATTATTCAGTTAAGTAATTGTGTATGCATAAGCTATTGCATTTAGCCTTATCTCATATGTATACTTAATACATTCCCATGTACTGGCGTATTTGCACTATGGTGTCTTATTTTACACCATAGGTTCAGAGGCACAAAATGCAAAGTACCCTTAGCAGCTCAGTTCTAGTCATTAGCAGTAGACATAGCAGTGAGTCCTCTTCATTTGAGGATGACCCTTATTTTATTATCGGATTAGATTTAATTTATTTTTAGTAGACGGGGTTAGTTGGGGACATGTTCTATCAACTCCACAGTTGAGATAGTTTAGAGGTTTTTCGGACAGATGTATCAGTATTCAGTTTTTCAGTTTTGAGTATTTTTAGATGTTTTGAACCTTATGGCCAATTTTTGCATTTATTTTAGATACTATACAGTGTTCAGGTATAGATATCAGTAGAGGGTTAGCTTGTGGTCTTTTGAGGTCACAAGCACCGTGTAACATTCTGGTTTTAGAAAATTAGGTCATTACAGGTGCATGAAAAGAGTAGGATTTAATGCATAGGGAAGTTTGGGATGACCAAACCAGCTAGGGGTCAGGTTAGAGCTACCTCCTTTAGGTTCTAGATTTTTTAGTGGTGGTAGGTCTAGTGAGTTAAGAGGTTTTTCACCCATAGACCAATTGTCAATCAGAATGGACTATCTAAGAACTAGAAGAAATGCTTCGATCTTGCATTGTGGATTTTAGGGGTCAATGGGACCAATATTACTATTTTATGAATTTGCCTACAATAATAGCTACCACTCTAATGTTGACATGGCTTCTTTCGAGTCCTTATATAGTAGATGATGTAGGTCCCCAATCGGGTGGTTTGATGCATTTATGGTGAGTCTTTGGGGAACAGACATGCTCGAGGAATCTATAAGAAAGTGAGATTAATTTATAAGAAGCTCGCAACGGCTCAAAGGCGATAGAAGAAATACACAGACAAAAAGATAAGTGCAATGACCCTCCAAGTAATTTTTCTATTGTTCCATAATATTTTACCATTTAGAGCTTTACCATAGCTGACCTAAGTAATCTATGACTTTCTAGAGCTAAAAATTCAGGTACCGGGTAGTTCATTTGACTTTTATAGCCAATTCCTTATTTTGATGTTTTCACTGTTGCGAATTGGCTTTGAAATTGACTTCATAGAGCTTGGACTCTAAATCCTCATTGTTTTAGGTATAGTTTTTTACTTGGAGTGTTTTTGGATGAGGGAGATGACATAAGGAGGTTTAGCTAAAATAGGTTTTTAATTAACGCTAACGCTGGCCATGACCTGACAGTCACTGAAGCGATAGAAGTGTCGCTGCAGCAGCGGGTTACTATACCTAGTCTCGTTTTCAAAATTTTGGCCCAATTAGATTGGACCATGAATTTTTTCCACGAAGTAAATTCTACAGGGTCTAGAATAAGGATTTCTTAGTCAAAATATTTTTCTAGGATAATTTTTAACATAATGATTTAGGTTATTATATTAGATACTAATTTACACCATAGATTCAGAGGCATGAGATCCAGAGTATCCTTAGCAGCTCAGTTTCGGTCATTAGCAGTAGACATAGCAGTGAGTCCTCTTCATTCAAGGATGACCCTTATTTTACTATCGCATTAGATTTAGTTTATTTTTAGTAGACGGGGTTAGTTGGGGACATGTCCCATCAACTCCACAGTTGAGATAGTTTAGAGGTTTTTCAGACAGATGTATCAGTATTCAGTTTTTCAGTTTTGAGTATTTTTAGATGTTTTGAACCTTATGGCCAATTTCTGTATTTATTTCAGATATTATGCAGTGTTCAGGTACAGATATCAGTAGAGGGTTAGCTTGTGGTCCTTCGGGGTCACAAGTATCGTGCAATATTTTGGTTTTAGAAAATTAGGTCTTTATAGATGGATGAAAGAAGTAGGGTTTAATGCATAGGGAAGTTCGGGATGACCAAACCAGCTAGGGGTCAAGTTAGAGCTACCTCCTTTAGGTTCTAGATTTTCTAGTGGTGGTAGGTCTAGTGAGTTAGAGGTTTTTCACCCACAGACCAATTGTCAATCAGAATGGACTATCCAAGAACTAGAAGAAATGCTTCAATCTTGCATTATGGATTTTAGGGGTCAATGGGACCGATATTACTATTTCATGAATTTGCCTACAATAATAGCTACCCCTCTAATGTTGACATGGCTTCTTTCGAGTCCTTATATGGTAGATGATATAGGTCCCTAATCGGGTGGTTTGATGCATTTATGGTGAGTCTTTGGGGCATAGACATGCTCAAGGAATCTATAAGAAAGTGAGATTAATTTATAAGAAGCTTGCGACGGCTCAAAGGAGATAGAAGGAATACGCAGACAAAAAGGTAAGTGCAATGACCCTCCAAGTAATTTTTCTATTGTTCCATGATATTTTACCATTTAGAGATTTACCATAGCTGACCTAAGTAATCTATGACTTTCTAGAGCTGAAAATACAGTTACCGGGAATTTCATTTGACTTTTATAGCCAATTCCCTATTTCCATGTTTTCACTGTTGCGAATTGGCTTTAAAATTTCCCTCATGGAGCTTGGAATCTAAATCCTCATAGTTTTAGGTATAGTTTTTTACTTGGAGTGTTTTTGGATGAGGGAGATGACATAAGGAGGTTTAGCTAAAATAGATTTTTAATTAACGCTAATGCCGGCCATGACCTGACTGTCACTAAAGCGATAGAAGTGTCGCTGCAGCAGTGGGTTACTATATCTAGTTTAATTTTCAAAATTTTGGCCCAATTAGATTGAACGATGAATTTTTTCCACGAAGTAAATTCTACAGGGTCTAGAATAAGGATTTCTTAGTCAAAATATTTTTCTAGGATAATTTTTAACATAAAATGATTTAGGTTATTATATTAGATACCAATTTACCAATCATTCGTCCCTGAATGATTACGGAGAGAAGGAAAAAGATTTTTAATAGAATTCTCAAAATTCAACATGCACAAAAAATTTAAAATGAAAAGAGGTCCCTTATTCTCATTAATTACCAGATAACACTGCGTGGGAAATTGGTTTGTTAAAACTAAACTCCCATAATCGACCAACCTATGAGTTAGAAGTCTTTAGAACTCATATCCTTACACACAAGTAATATAACTGTAGAATAAAATTATGATCATAATTTAGATAATGGGTCATTTTAGAAATACCCCAGAAATTGTAAAGTATCACAACACATGACAATTGTGACATAGAACTTTTGCAGAGCCCACTGCTATAGTGGTAGGCCCCTTGTTGCAGTTGTAGTTGTCGTAGCGATACGTCTACAGTGACAGATCTATCATTGTAGTGGAGATCGATGGTTTCAAATAGAGGGGAATTTTCATTTCCCCTACTTTCAACTCTTTTTTAAAAAATAATTGTTTGGGTGGCTGTTAATCCTTTTTATTAATCAAATAAAAGAAAAAATGTCTGGCCATAGGACAAAAAAAAAAGAAACAAAAATAATACTGTAACATCTGATTTTTGTTTTGTATAGCCCATACGAAATGTGATCCAAATCTCACAAATATAAGTAAGCTTCCACCATACTCTTTCCATTTCCTCCCAGATCAGCTTTTCATATTCTTCAATAACCCTAAGATGTTTCCGTTCGGAGTTTTCCAAAACCTTCAATTTTGCGACATTTGTTTCCCAAATCTTGCTCCTCTCCACTGTTTGCTTATCCTTTTCAAATAAGGATCTTCACTATACCATGGTGAGATGTCTTTTATTTTTTTTGTTACCTTCATTTTCCTAACTTGTTCCCTTACTGTCTTTAGGTATTTGGGGTTTCTCCACCGCCCTTTAGGCTTGAAAGAGGTAACCGTCTAAAGTTAGCAACTCTCCCATCTATAAGTACTCTTTAAGCATTCCTCTGTTCTCCTTATTCTCTTTATCTTCAGCTCTTTCAATTAATAATCTTCCTTTTATACTTTTTATAGCTATATTATGGATTGGAGTTCTCTTCACTACTGACCTCCAAGTACCAATAGTTGATCTGACATTGGTCTCCTTAGTTTTTGGTGAATATTCTTATGTTCTAACATAGTTTATCCTATGTTGTAAAGAAGCCTCTATGTCTGTGTATGTATGATATACTCTCTTGTAAATATCTCTATTGCATCTACTCTTGCTGTTACTTTTCTTCAAGCTTATGTGTGAGTGGTTTTTGTGTGTTTAACATGCTTGATGTGGTTTTATTTTCTGAGTTTGTAATCTTATTATTGATGTTTGTTCTTTGTCTGCATTAAGTATCTTCGTTCCCTTTGATGGTAGGCCCCTTACTTTAAACTCTCACTCTCTAAACTCTCTCAATTTTCTCTTGGGCAACCTTTTTTTTTATGACAACACAATGTAATTCTCATCTCCACTGCTTCCCTTACACACTTATCATCATAGAATTTCCAAATCTAGCATAGAAAAAAGCGTTTTCATTTGGTTCTTGGTGTAATTTTTGTGGCATTCTAGCATGATTTGACAAGCATGATAGATTCTCTTACACCTCCAACACTCTTATAGTATTTCAGGCATAAGGTTAATGATGTTGATGGTGGTTTTGGGGATTGGAAAGGGTAAAAGATGAAGGGTCACCCTTTCCAATGATTTTGAACAATTTGGACTTGATTTTAGGTGTTAATCACCCCCATCTTAGTTTTAAAAAGTTCACATAAACTTTATCAAGCCCGATATATACTTAGAAATAAAAATTTCAAAGAAAAGTTAGACTTTTGACATGGGATGGGGTCGGGTCTGGCTGGGGATGAAGGCATCGCTGCAGTAGAGCTTTGGCCGGTCCAATGATGAATCTCGATCTAGACTTAAAAATCAAAATTTTGAAGAAAAGTTACACTTATGCCATAGAAGGGGGTCTGGTCTAGTTAGGGATGAAAGTGTCGCTGTAGTGGAGCTTCTGCCACTGCTCTACTGTAGTGACGAAGCTCAATCTATACCTGGAAATCAAAATTTCAAAGAAAAGCTAGACTTTTGCCATGGGAGAGGGTCGGGTCTATCTAGGTACGAAGGCACTACGGAAATGGTGGATTTGCCGCTACAGCATAACCACTATAGTAGAGTTTCTGTCTCTACAGCAGCACTACTGTAACGATAAAATCATCAATGTAATGACATCAAGCAATATCTCCTTAGATTTTTTTATTTTTTCCAAATTTTTAATTTTCTTCCCTTACATAGGATCCCAAATTGCTCCCTAACTGTAATTATGATATTTGTAGGACTAGTATGGCTAACCAACCCTAATACCAAAGGTTTCTGTCATGATTGTTCTTAGGAGATACAACATAATAGGGGTTTCTTTCGTGAGAGGGTTTTCATGATGAGAGACGTGAAGGATAAGGCATCAGACTTCTACAAATGATTGAAGGCCTTTGGTTGGGAGATGTTAATGGAGCCCATCCTTGAGTGAAATCTGACCATAGTTTAGGAGTTCTATGCCATACTCCTAATAGTGGACTAGCCTATGTCCCTCCCCACTATTTGTATTCGAGGAAAGATCATTTCGATACATGCTGCCACATTCATTGACACCATAGGGGTTCCAGAACCCTTCAATTCCACCTTTGAGACTAAGATTATAGATTCGAATTTAAAGTGGTGGCACGGGTCTTGGCTCTAAATAGTCAGTGAGTAAGGTGAAATAGACCATTGTTAAGGAAACCAAAAGCACTACCTTTATAATAGAGGCTCGAATGTAGCTAAGATGCTGTCCCGAATGATTCTTCCTTCAGGAAATGTGATTGATGTAACCTTCTGATACAAGAGCAAATTACGGAAGCTAAGAACAAACACAAGACTAAAGAATCGATGATATTGAAACATGAAAATTAAAGGGTAAAGGATAAAGGATAAAGGATAAATGATACAAATATATAACAAAGAAGATAAGCGAATTAAGAGCCAATGAGTATATTAAACTTGAAATCCCTAATTCAACTATCAACAAGCACCAATCTCTTACTTTAACCATAAGGGAATCGAAACACCCTTACAACCACCGTTTCTAAGCAAGTGTTAACAAAAGCTTTTCTAAGTTATCACCACTCTCTCAAGATTTTTCATATCTTCAATATTAAAACCAAACTACGAAAATAAGCTAGCTCGTAAGTATTTACATTTAGGGCCCAAAAGTGACCCCATTGCAAGAAAATGCAAACTAGGGGCAATTTTGACCCGCTCTTGAATTGCTAGAGCAGATCAAAGGCGGATCCAAAATGTCATGGGTGCATGTCCCTTCCAAGGGGATTTCTAGCCCTAGTTTGCTGTCCTTCGACCTCAACAAAGTCCTTTGACCCTTCATAATGGTAATATCCATCCATGTGGCATATTTTAATAACACTAAGGAGTCATCAAGCACCTTGACCATCATACGTATCCCATACAAAGGTCCGGAGGCAATTTGGCTTGTATCATTCTCCCCTTATTGAAAAGGATCCGACCTCGAATCCAAACCTTGCAAAATGAAATAAAGGAAAAACAAACATAACTCCTCATGACATGAGGGTTAGGTCTAGCACAAATAATCATAGCATCATACCAAGGTTGTACATACTTAAGATATAACCAAGGATCCTTTATTTTAGTTACGAAAATCTTACTGAAGATGGTACAAAGGAATTGGCTATTACAAATATAAAGAGATAATTAACCATAAAGGGGGCATACAACATTAACATGCTAATAAGGTGAGACTGCATTATCTTAGGAGCCATAAGACACAATTGCTTCATTATCTTTTCAAGAGACCACACCAAAAGTGGTACCCTAATTGTTCAAACATCTACAAGGGTTTTTCAGGGTCAAAGATGTGAAAGACCCATAAACTATTATTACTCAACCAAGTGGACCAATCAATAAGTTTCCTACCTCCCAGTAAAACATTTCCACGACTAGAATGGACATCATCATAGGCAAAGAGGTAATTTAGAAAGGAATCAAGCATAAGGACATCATCCAAGATGCTAACGTCTATAAAAATGCCACTTGGCTCAAAAGATTTAGCACATAATGCACACAAGGATAAAAGAAAAACAATTAAGAACATATAACCTTTCTCCTTCAAACAACTCTCTAAGGAGTAGGATTTCATCAATGGAGCCATGCTACTAAGAAGAATGGGGACCCTACTAGAAACCATACTAAACCAAAATAATTGGTTCTCCCAAGGAGTTAGGTTTCCAATAGTTATGGTGGTATACACTCTCCTAAGAGCCCCATAAGATACTTTAAATTGCCCAACCCTATGAAGGTGGAAAGAAGTCTTTAACATCTATGGACTCTTACACAAACAAACTTATCAACTTAGTATCCAAAAGTTGTGGTCCACACAACTTAAGAACAAGTGTATCAAACAAGGATGCAATTATATAAGTAACACCACAAATAGACAATGACACATTTGCCCTAGGTTCCTCGAGAATGAAACAACCTTTAAGAAAAGGGTCACTATTTGAAAAAACCTCTCAAAGAAGGGTATCACATAAATCGAAGTCATATAAAGTGTTTTCAAGAGGAAACTCTCTCCTTGACCTACAAGTAGTGAAACCTTGGTCAAGTAGGTAGATATACAATAATGAACTCTCTTAAATCTTTTCTTTACTCCCCTTCATTAAAGAACATTCATTTTTGTTGCAAATGCCTCACATTCACAACTTGGGTCTATCAAATAGATTGTAAGTCCCCAAGAAAAACTTTCCATTATAGGGTAGGTTACCAACATCCTCAATCAAACTTCTCTTGTCATATTGACCAAGCACCAAGTTGGGTGTACAAACATCACAATATTCCAATAGGTCACCAGTGTCAAATGGTAGAAGTAGCCAAGAACATGGGTCAGGGAAATACTCACTTTCCACAAAGATGCCATCTTTACAATTAGACTTACCCTCTATATGATCATTGATAATTTCATAAGCAAAGAAAGGGTAGACAAAGGTGTCTCACAAAGTAACTTTAACAAAGGTGTCCTCATGCATATACTCACTATTAGATTAAAGATCATCAGCATGAGTATTCTCATTAATAGAGGCACACAAAGTAGAAGAAAAATCAATTTCCAAATAATTAACACCTTCTCTTTCAAGAAAAGAATCCTCAAGTGGACACATACCACTAATAACATCAAAGGGATCATGAATCATGTCTCCACAAGAATCAAGCAATTCATCGCAATATTTATCAAACAAGGGTGGGGTATCATACAAAGGATCACAACCAAAATCATTTTCACAGGAACTATCACTAATTGAGTTTCCCAAATATTTAACTAAGTCCAAGTTATCATCACCCAATTGATCATTCTTTTTCAAAAGTACTAGATCACTATCAAGAATTGGATAGTTAGAATAATCTTTATTCAATCCTATATTCTTAATAGATTTCAAGAAATAGGATAACATGTAAATCTTAAGAACACCATCTTTCCTTGTAAACACATCACATTGCACATCACTAGGTTTCATGCAAGAAGTGATCTCACTATATTCACACAAGACATCTTTCTTTGAGAAGGGGTCTTTATACAAAGGTAAAGTGTTTAAGCATGCAAGTTCACTATCAAGAAGATACATGTCATTGTTCACAACATTTTCATTCACATGATCAACTCTATCAACACTATTACTAACTTGAGACTCATCAAGAATACCGCACACATGCTCAAGCAGTGGACTACACTCTCTAGTTAGTTGATCATTACACACCTCTTTACTAGTTATTGGAAATTTACATGCCAACCTAGACTTACCTTGATTTTAATAAGGGCCAACTAGAGTGTTATTACTGTCATAACTTTCTAATGGGACCTTATTAAAGTTATAAGTGCTAACACTAGGTGGACACAAATTGATCTTACTAGAAGAATCAATTCGGTCATCTAGAGGATCAACTAGTGCTTGTGTACCTATAATAAGAACTTGATCATCATGCAACTTAGCATTACCAAGAGTATTACAAAGGGAAGACTCATCCAAATCTTCTTTAGGAAAACCACCAACTACACTCACTTGGCTACTAGCCATATCATGACATTCTAGGTTTAGCGAAGTATAAGAAATAGCAATTTTACCTTGTAGCTCACATAAAGTATGGTCTTCACCTTGGTATCCATCATGGGATTTCATTTGATCCTTTAGGAAGCTCTTATCACAAGTGAATTTGGCAAGTCTATTCCTTTGAGTCATCTCTTTATATCACTCTTCCCGAAGTTGGAATTCATAGCCAAGAATATTGTTAGATCATCTAGTATATGTTCATAGGGAACTCTTCTTGGATCCTCATTTGGAAGTATATGTTCTTGATCCTGCACATAATAAGGGTTGATAATAGGTAAAATGATGGTATCATGATTAGTGTGTAACAAGGGGTTTGTGTTGACAAGTCCCACAATTAAGTGTTCCTTGTTCACCCCTTAAAAGCAACTACTTGGCTCATCATTTTTAGTCAACTCTTTTTGTCTTTGAGCCATGTCTTTCTTTCCTTGTTCAAAGGATAATTTCCTTTCCCACTTCTCAACTTCTTCCTTCTTCATTACTTCCCAGAATCCTATCATGATCTCATATTCCCTACTCACGTGCTCATCATTTCCTTCTAAGATCATCAAATTTGGCCTCTAGGTTGGGACATCTTGAATTTGCTCTATGGAATGAAAGAATCCTCCATGATATCCATCCTTCGACCCAAGTTAGACATACTCTCTACAAGTGAACCCACCTTAATGTAAAGTGATCCTATCTTAGCTTCCATGGACTCATAATTATGGTTGAGAATTTCAATGGCCGCTAAAATCATTTGTTGAGTGTTTTTTCATCGTTTGTGAAGTTTCGCCTTCCAGATCCATTGTACCTAGAATTAAACACTCATTAAAGACAACAACAATGTCAGCATTAGTAAAATTAAAGCTCACAATCACTCGTGTTTACACATCTTTGATTACCTCACAATTCTATAGGCCAATGCTGAAAATTGTTTGTACCTTGGTAGTTGATAAAGTGTCAATTGCTACTTATGTTCGGAATGGATTTTTTTTTGAAAGACTCAATTAAAGATGTAAGGAATTGGATCAAGAACTAACAATGATAAGAAAAAGAGAAAAATGTGAAAGAAATCAGACAATGAAGGAATTCGGACTCAAAACTAATCAACAAACTTAGTACATGAATTACTAGTTATTGATAGTTTAAGAATCAAGGAATGAAACTAAGGAATCAAGCCTGAGAAAATGAGTAATTGAAGTGTGGAATTTTTATTTGGAAACTTAGATTGGCCTTAGGAAAGGTTGATCTGCGTTTGAGGTGTGTTAAATACCTTGGACGCAGGTCAACAACATATTAAAAGCATGAGAAACTATCTTGGCATACTGCAGCAGCTGGGATGTATATCTAGAGAATTTCTAATGTAACCGCCTTAAGGTGATTTAGAAGGATAGGAGCAGTTGCAGCACACCTTGGGCACAGGTCAAGAGCGAGATGGTCGCCCCTCTCTACTTGAATAGTCAAAATTGCCTTTTTATGGTCCTTTTTGCACTTTCTTAATGTAGCCCAAATTGGGGCCTTATCGTAATGGGTATCTCAAGTCCAACCAGTACCAGGGACCGCCCCTTTAACCCAATCCAACCACCTCATACAGCCTTGAATGAGCTGAATTTTGAGCATATAGCAATATTGTATAATGCTCTCATGAAGATGCTGGGATAGGGTCACATCTATGACCGACACAACCAAGTCTAACCATACCAAACCAACCATCCATACCATACCATACCAAACCATTTAGAAAATATCAAACATAATATGATAATTAAACCCAAAATGTAATACAATGGAACAGTGAGAACTTATGTCCGATGATGCCAGCCTCCCAGCTTATTCCAATGCCAAGGACGACACCAATACCGATCCTGCCCATACCAACCTCCAGAAGTACCACAAAGCCTTTATCAAAAATAATAAAAATATCCCGTTGGTACATGCCTCCAACCATGGCCAAAACTAATATCCAAAAAGAAAATAAAATGTCTAAGAATATCCAACATAAAATGATGCCTTCCGAAAGGATGGAAGCTCACACTTCAGTCCAATAAGTTATCCACAAATCAAGTACTATAGAGGAGGAGTCGAACGGTCGATTCCTGCATAGCGTGGGTATAAAGCCTCCAGTAGATGAGTTAGTGGGTGAACACTAGCATGAAACTTGGGATAAGGATAAAGTAATGCCAGTTATCAAAACTAAGTGAAAACCATCCAATACAAACAACCATACATATATATAAGTACTGGGAAAAGGGATCGGTTTAACATGCCATTAAAACTTTTACCTGGGTTGTGTAGCTTAGCCGTCCTAGCACCCACGGTTCATATGGGTTTAGCTCTCCTTGCTGAAAGAGTCCCAGTGCGTGTAGCTGTAAGGCTAGGCAATATCCCTGGGATGATACTCATACGTGGCCGTCGAAGACCCCTTCATATCGGTAAATATGAGTTTCGAGTTTTGATCCCCCCGGGATCGCCACCTTCCATGGCTTAACTTACACACTCTGCCATTCATACCCAACTAGAACCATTAACAAACAATTTGATTATCTAGTTATTAAACAAGGCTAGCAGGGAGGTTCTCTTAACCGACATAAACCAAGTGAGCATTCATGGAGTCCAACATTTTTTCCCCCCTAAGGAGGAATCCTTATGTTAGGGAGAGGAGTCATACTCTTACCAAGGAGAATAACCTAATTTCCATATGATCGATCACAAGTTAAGTTTGTCATCCATATAGAAATGAGAATAATCTGATAATTTGTTCCTACGTTGGCTACGTAGTTCTTCAGAAGATAGGGCACGCTAATCCCACACTTCCCGCTCGGTGCCAAATACTACTCCCTTTTTAGTTTTTATGATCATTCTATTAAAAATCCACTTTAAACTAGTATAATGGTTCATTATGAAACCAAAAATGCTTTTATCTTAGTAAATCTGTAAATACAGCTGATCTAAATTCTGTAAAGTGGATTCTATAGCTAAATCGATAATCAAAAGATCAAAGCTTTTTCTGAAAACTGAAAATAATCTGCTCATAAGATGTTTAAAGCATCATCTTTCATGAAGTAATACTATTCAATCTTGGGATGGTACCCCATGCATAAATCTCATGTTAAAACATCAAATTGCTCATGCTTGATAATGTAAACATTGAGAAATTAATTCAAAATCTGGAAATTTCTGCATTATGTATGAAAATATGAACATAAGCATGTGATTCAACTTCTAAAACATTGGAAACATCATAAGCTTGTAAATAACAATGATGGGTCTAAACCCTAACTTCAATTTCATGGAAAATCACATAAAATTCAGTAAATTTGTAATTAAAACAAATGTTGGGCACAAGGATGAAAGGATTATCCTTGTATAAGAACCCCACATACCTTAATTGATGATCTTTGATGAAAAGCTTGAATTTTGGATTCCTATTGATTCTTTGGAAATGAATTCTTAGAGTTCTTTTATTGGGAATCCTAAATCTTGAATTTCCTTGGAGAATTAATGGAGGAATTTGGATTTCTTGGGAAGAAGGTTTGATAAGATAGGATTTTCTTTGAGAGTATTTTGGTAAAAAGTGAATGTAATATGATTAGGATGGGTTAAATCATCTGTTATTCATGACTTATGGCTGGGGAAAAGACCAAAGAGACCCTTTTAAATTTTTACTTAAAACTGGGAAATTCTCGAATTTGGCCTACGGTGCGACGCGCCATGATCGCGGTGCGGAGCTATCATGATGCTCTGCTAGATTGCCATTTTGGACATTACCACGATGCACCACCATCGCGGTGAACCACTGGAAATGGACAAACGAGAAAAAGGGCTTCTCTGCGATGCGGGGAAATTGCAGAGTTTCACTGGATCTTGACGAATGGGAAATTTGACCTCTCTGCAACACTCCAATATTGCGGAGTCTCACTGGAATTTGACAATTGTCATTTAAACCGCCTCCGTGATGCGCTAAGGACCCAAATCATGGTGTTTTATGACTGAAGCTTAAAATAGCCCTAACTTCTCTCCCGAGCATTGGATTTAGGAGAATCTTATATTGGTGGAAAGCTTATCAAATTTTCTACACAACGGGAGGTATAAATCTGGAAAATTCCACATGAAATAATTATTCTTCATTTTGGAAGCTATCCCCTAACATTTTAGGGATGGATTTTTAGCTAGAAAAAGTACGGGGTATTACAATATCTCGCCCTTAGAAACATTCATCCTCGAATGTGGCTAGATATATGGAGAGTGCTGAGGAATCTGAGGTTATAAGGTATCATGCACAACTAAAATAAATTGAACAACTGAGTCTAAATCATTCTGAGCTTCTGAGTAATTCTACGAGTGTATGAACTTACATGAGGACAACTATATAGCTGAATATATGATTAGAAAAGAATCGAATCAAGGAAGAGTATTACCTTCGGCTAAATCTGAGTTTGTGGGGAAAAGGTGAGGGTACTTGGATCGCATATCTGCTTCTGCTTCCTAAGTAGCGCCCTCAACAGACTGATTTTGCCAAAGAAGTTTGACCAAGGAAACTTCTTTGTTCCTCAGTCTACAGATCTGATGATCTAAAATCTCAATTGGAATCTCTTCGTATGAAAAATTATTCTGAATATCTGAGCTCTCTAAAGGAACTACCACAGTGGATTCAACGATGTATTTCTTAAGCATAGAGACATGGAATACGGGATGAACGACTGGCAATCCTATGGGCAAATCAATCTCATTAGCTACTTTCCCAACACAACTCACAATTCTGAAAGGGACAACATAACGGGGACTAAGCTTCCCATTTTTGCCAAATCTATTCACCCCTTTCTTGGGTGAAATCTTCAGATACACTAAATCACCAACCTTAAACTCGAGGTCCCTTCTTCTCACATCCGCATAGGATTTCTGACGACTCTAGGATGTTTTCAATCTTTCTCTAATCAACTTAAATTTTTCCATAGCTTCAAACACTACATCAGGCCCAAGCAATGTGTCCTCACCCACTTCAAACCAACCTATGGACGACCTACATCTCCTCTCATAAAGAGCCTTAAATGAGGCCATCTAAATGCTATAATGGTAACTGTTATTATAAGCGAACTCAATCAATGAAAAATGCTTATCCTAACTATCTTTAAAATCAAGAGCACATGCTCTCAACATAGCTTCTAGAGTTTGGATGGTCCTCTCTGCTTGACCATCTTTCTGAGGGTGAAAAGATGAACTAAGATGAACTTGGGTACCAAGACCCTTCTAAAAAGCTCTCCAAAACTAGGACGTGAACTGAGTACCCCTATCTAAAATGATAGACAAGGAACTTCATGCAGTCTGACTAACTTTCAGATATATAACTTAGCATAATCCTCAGTTGTATAAGACGTGTGAACTGGCAAGAAATGCATTAACTTAGTCAATCTATGTACAACAACCTATATCGAATCATGATGATGATGCAAATGGGGTAAACCAGTCACAAAATCCATATTCACCTCTTCCTACTTCTAAGTGGGGATACCAAACTCTTACAACATACCACCAGGTCTTTGGTGCTTTACCTTAACCTTTTGATAAATTGCATACTTAGCGATGAACTCCGCTATGTCTTTCTTCATTCCACTCCACCAATAGATTTCCTGCAAATCATGGTACATCTTGGTAGAACCTGGATGAATGGAATAACATGTATCATGCGCTTCCTCTATGATTCGCTGTCTCAAATCATCAACACAAGGCACACACAATCTACCCTGATATCTCAACACTCTATCTCCCCCTTGGGATAAAACCTCTACCCTTTGGTATTTACTGAATCCTTCAGTTTGACCAAACTAGAATCCATATCTTGCTTCTCCTTCACTTTCAAAACTAAGGAAAATTCAGAACTACTCTAAACCCAAACATTCCTTTCAACTGAGTCAACCATAACTCTTTATTATAATTCTCCACATGAGCAACACTGCCCATAGGCAATCTATTAAGGTAACTCTTTCTTATCATTCTCCACATGAGCAACACTACCCATAGACAATCTATTAAGGGCGTCTTCTACTATATTGGCCTTGCTCGGATGGTACAACACACTCATACTATAATCCTTCAGCAATTCTAATTATCTTCTCTAACGAAGATTCAACTCTCTCTGGATAAACACATACTGCAAGCTCTTATGGTCCATGAACACATCAACATGCACTCCATACAGATAATGTCTCCAGATTTTCAAAGCAAACACAACAACAACTAATTCAAGATCATAGGTTGGGTAATTCTTATCATGAGGCTTAAGCTATCTAGATTCATAGGCTATGACCTTACCTATATGCATAAATACATAACCCAAACCAACTCTGGAGACATCACAGTAAATAACAAAACCATCCGTACCATCGGGTAATGTTAAGACTGGGGCTGAAGTGAGTCGAGTCTTCAATTCCTGAAAACTCTTCTCACAGGAATCTGACCACTAGAACTTAACTTTATTTTAGGTCAGTCTAGACATAAGAGATGCAATAGATGAGAAACCTTCAACAAAATAGAGGTAATAACCAGCTAGACCCAAGAAACTTCTAATGTCTAATGGAGAGATTGGTCTAGGCCAATTTCTTACGACTTTTGTCTTTTGGGGATCAACTCTAATACCATCAATGGAAATAATATGATTGAGAAAGGCTACTGATCTTAACCAAAATTCACACTTTCTGAATTTGGCAAACAATTGATGATCTCTAAGAGTTTGAAAGACAATTCTAAGATGATCTACATTGTCATCCTCACTACGGGAGTACACAAGGATATCATCTATGAATGATATGACAAACATGTCTAGATACTATTTGAACACTCGATTCATGAGGTCCATTAAAGCTACAGGAGCATTGGCTAGCCTGAAAGACATGAATAGAAACTCAAAATGATCGTAACGGGTCCTGAAACATGTCTTAGGAATATTATATTTCCTTACCTTAAGTGGATGATAGCTGGATCTAAGGTCTATTTTTGAGAAATAACTTGCACCTTGTAATTGATTAAATAAGTCATCAATTCTAGGAAGAGGGTATTTGTTCTTAATTATGACCTTATTCAACTGACGATAGCCAATGCACATTCGCAAAGAACCATTTTTATTTCAAATGAATAGGACGGAAACGCCCCATGGAGAAACACTGCGCCTTATAAAACCCTTATCTAAAAGATCTTTGAGTTGCTCTTTCAACTTTTTAAGCTCAGCGGGAGCCATGCGATAAGGAGGGATAGAAATAGACTGAGTATCTGAGAGAGGGTCAAAGCCGAATTTATTTCCCTATCAGGAGGTACCCCTAGAAATCTTCTGGAAAAACATCAGGAAACTCATTAACTACACTGATTGACTGAATTATTGGAGTCTCAGGCTTTGTGTCTTTGAATTGAACTAGATGGTAAATACAACCTTTGGATATCAACTTTCTAGCTTTAATATAAGATATGAAATAGACTCTTGGGAGACACTGAATTACCTGACCACTCAAAGACTGGCTTATCTGAGAATTAAAACTTCACCACACGGGTGCAAAAATCTATAGATGCATAACAGAAATGAAGCTAATCCATACTAATGATAAGATCAAAACAAACCATATCAAACTCTATTTGGTCTGCTAACATGACCTTATGAAGGACAGTGATAGGACACTTTTTATAGATTTGTTTAGCAATAACTGAATCACCTACAGGGTTAGAAACCAAAAAGGTCTTAGGGATTTTTTTAGAACTTATCTCAAAATTTACAGCAACTAATAGGGTCACATAACAGAAACTCAACCCAGGGTCTAACAACACATAAACATCAAGATAAAAGACACAAAGCATACCAGTAACATCTGTCGAATCTTCCTGCTCCTAGTGGGATGGTAAAGCACAAAACTAATTTTGGTGTTGACCACCACCGGTACTAGATGATACATCCTGAGGAGGAGCTGGGCGACCTAGAGGAGTTGGTGCACTATTAGCCTGAGTCTGAGGATGAAAATCTCTATTTCCTTGCTTAGAATATAGATAATTTCTAATACCGTAACCCAAATTACAACAACCTTCAGTCCAGGTAAACACTTACCAGGATGATTCTTACCACATATAGCACACTGAGGATAGTTGGGCCTACCATTCATACTATTCTGAGATTTGGACATAGAAGACTTACCCCACTGTTTTTGCTTATTTCTGGGTACAGGGGCACTGGCTGAAGCAGGTACGGGCATAGATGACCGATTCTGAAATTGCAAATGATTTCTTCTTCCAAACCTATTTGACCAAAATCAAACTGCCCTATTCTAGCCTTTTTATTTATCCTCTTTCTTTCCTTCAACTTTTCTTCCTCAATCTATTGAGCATGCATCATCAACTTTGTAAGATCCATGTCTCCAATGAGCATAGCAATCCTACACTCCTTAACTACCAACCCAGACACACCGATCACAAACTTACTCATGCTTGACATGGGGTCAACCATATGATCAGGGGCATACTTAGATAACTGGATGAACTTGAGATAATACTCTTTCACTATCATTGAGCCTTGCCTCAGTTTCATGAAATCTTCTATCTTAGCTTACCTCATCTCACGTGGGAAGAACTTTTCTAAGAACACATCCTGAAATATCTGCCAAGTTATAGGATTTGCATTCTCCCCTCTACTTTTCTTCCATATTATTACCCAATCATATGCAACATCCTTCAGCCTAGAGGATGCTAATTCTACACTTTTCATAAATGTACGTAATTCAAGAGATCTTCTTCACCTTATTTAGATAAAGTTATGGGTCCTTACCAATTTTTGACCCAAAAAATTCTAGTAGGTTCATTCTCATAAAATCTCAAATTCTGGCTGTGGCTAGGTCCCCATCTTGCTAAAGTGGGACTACAGTTTGATGATTGCCCTGAACATTAGCTGTCACAGCTTGGGCTAGTGCCTGAAAGGCAACCCAAAATTCTGCATATAACACATTCTCATTCAAAGGATCTGCAAGCTGAGGTGACTGGTTATTATTTCTGCGTGCATTAGCTCGATGAGGAGGCATTTTCTGTCATGTGGAAGAATGATTTAAAAGTATATAGAGACATTGAATGCACGATAGATCATGAAAAAAGAGATGATTTCCTAAAATGATCCATAGCCTCTTGCTTATAGAAGTGGCGCGCTTTACACCGATGATCAAGAGTCTGACTCCCTAGGACTCTCTAAACCTTAGGCTCTGATACAAAGTTTGTAATACCCTAAAATCTAATTCCTGGGATGCCACACGGTGCTCCAAACTACAAGTAGTCCTGAGCTAACCCTGGCTGCCTTTTTTTTAAATCTGAGTCTCAAAATAAGGAAACTATAAATAAAAAATCATAATAAGTGCAGAAAATTGTATGAATAAGAAAATACTAAAAATCTGAATACTGTAATTAAAATCTAAAACTGAATCTAGTAATCCAACAAGCCTCTATTGATTGAATCTAGAGAGCCATTGGGACAGACCCCAACTGACTCAAACTGTCTGAAATGAATAATAAAGCATCTACTAATAACTGAAACTATGAATAGCTAAGTCCCCGAACTATGAGGACTCACCAACTGCAGGGATATAGATGAGATGCTCAAAAATCACTCATGCTACTGAGACTGAGCACCTGAACCAACATTATGAGACAATGTAGCATATATACGTATATATGGATCAACACTTTGACGATGTACTGAGTATATGGGGGTGAATGCAATAAGTAAGCAATATCATCAAAATTTATAAAATCATGCATGCTAAATGTAAATGAGTCACATAGGCTTGAGTAATATGAAATCTGAAGATCATAAATCATGAATAGTAAAGTACATAATATAAATCTTGTGAGCCATTACACTTAGTTCTAAAATCTGTATTCTGTTCTTATTCTCAAATCTTATAGGCTAAGTGAAAGTTGAGAACTCATTTTGCATGGAAAAATACTTTATCTGAAGGGAATTCTTTCAAAGCTTTTCTTTACTAGTAGGGAAATAATCAAAACCATTTATTTACTTTTACTGGTAGGGAGGCTCTCTTAACCGACATAAACTATGTGAGCCTTCACGGAGTCCAACGTTCTTGTCCCTTTAAGAAGGAATCCTCACATTAGAGAGAGGAGTCATACTCTTGCCAGGGAGAATAACCTACTTTCCATATGATCGATCACAAGCTAAGTATATCATCCATATAGAAATGAGAATAATCTAACAATTTGTACCTATGTTGGCTACTTAGTTCTTCAAAAGATAGGGCACGCTAATCCCACACTTCCCACTCGGTGCCAAATACTACTCCCTTTTTAGTCTTTATGCTCATTCTATTGGAAATCCACTTTAAACTAGTATAATGGTTCATTATGAAACCAAAAATGCTTTTATCTGAGTAAATCTATAAATATAGCTGATCTAAATTCTGTAAAGTGGATTCCACAGCTAAACCGATGATCAAAAGATCAAAGCTTTTTTTGAAAATTGAAAATAACCTGCTCATAAAATGTTTAAAGCATCAGCTTTCATGAAGTAATACTATTCAATCTTGGGATAATACCCCATGCATAAATATCATGTTAAAACATCAAATTGCTCATGCTTGATAATGTAAAAATTGAGAAATTAATTAAAAATCTAGAAATTTCAGCATTATGTATGAAAATATGAACATAATCATGTTATTCAACTTTTAAATCATTGAAAACGTCATCAGCTTGTAAATAACAATGATGGGTCTAAGCCCTAACTTCAATTTCATGGGAAATCATATAAAATTCAGTAAATTTGTAATTAAAACAAATTTGGACCCAATGATGAAAGAATTATCCTTGTTGAAGAACCCCATATGCCTTAATTGATGATCTTTGATGAAAAGCTTGAATCTTGAATTCCTATTGATGCTTTGGAGATGAATTCTTAGAGTTCTTTTATTGGGAATCCTAAATATTGAATTTCCTTGGAGAATTAATGGAGGAATTTGAATTTCTTTGGAAGAAAGTTTAATGAGCTAGGGTTTTCTTTGAGAGTATTTTGGTGAAAAGTGAATGTAATATGCTTAGGATAGGTTAAATCATCCATTATTCACGACTTAGGGATGGGGTAAAGACAAAAGAGACTCTTTTAAAGTTTTACTCGAAACTGGGAAAATTTCCTAATTTGGCCTACGGCACGATGCGCCATGATCGTGTTGGCCTACTGGAAACTACCAACTGGGACCTAGAAAGACACCGAACTGCAGAGCTATCGCGATGCTCTGTTAGATTTCCATTTGGGCCATCACTACAATGCACCACTATAACACCCCGTATTCAAGTACGTGTATTGGCGTATTCAACTACGTGTATTGGTCTTATTTATATGGAATTTATTTTATTTTATTTTATTTATACCAGAATTTGCCCGTCGATGGTTCCATACGAAGGTTATTGAATAAGCTTTTCAATGATATAAAGATTTCGAAAAACGGATAGGTTTCGTATATAATCGAGCAAGTTCGAAACTATAAAATGGTGGCCGGGATATTTGGGAATAGTAAATGTGCAGGAAAATTTCCTGCACACAAACTACTGAGGCCAGCCAATTTTTTGGGTCAAATTTGAATGATCATAACTCCCTTAATATAATGAACTGGGCGAGGTGCGACCTATGAAAAGAAATATCTTTGAGTCCTCTTTCCAATGCAATTGGTTTCATCCAAATCCAACGTCTGAGTAAGGAGTTATACTCGTTTTACTTCAGCCTCTCAAAATAGATTTTTAGGGTCAACTTCAAACGACCATAACTCCTTTTATAGGACGAAATGGGTGGCCTACTTTATATGAAATGAAAGAACTTTGAATTATATTTCCAACAATACAAATTTCACCCAAATTAGATATCGGAGAAAAGAGTTATGGTCAATCTACTTTAGCTTATCAAAACAGTCCACCAAAGGACAGATTTGGCATTATTTAACTTTTAAAGGCATTTTGGTCATTCCCTATTATATTATGGACGGGAATATGTGTATATATACATGTATATGAGTTCAAAAATTCATTTTCATCATCAATCATTGATAAAGAACAAACCCTAGCCAAATTTGACCTTTAAATTACTTTTGATTCAACCGTAGAAATTCCAAAATAATCCGATAACTGCGTTTGTCATCTCGAGAGCTTCGAACGGAACCTATTATTTGTGCAAACAGGATTGCATAATCAAGAGGTTAATTCTAAGGTATGAATATTGTTTGCCTTTGTTATCTTCCATATGTATATGTGTGATAGAGGATTATATGTATTGGTTGTTATTGAAAGGTGATGAAAATAGGGTTATGGACTATTTTGCATGGTTTGGTTGTATTGAATTGTGGAAGGTGGATATGGTAATTGAGTTATGGAAGGTGGATATGGTGATATACTATTGAATTGATGATTATTTATGTCTATGGCTCAATTTGGTTTAATGGATTGGTTGGAAGGATAAATGAATCCAAACTTGATATTGGAGGATGTTGTATGAATATGCATGGCATGTGAATGTAATTGGAGTATAAGAGGGTTAAAGTGACACCCTTTATGGTGTAATTAAGGCTTACTACTTAACCACTAGTTTGATGAATTCAAATAATTGAATTGTGACATTTGGTCGCTAATACTAGATTGCTATATATGTTCATTGTAGATAAGTAATTCGAAAAGACGAGAAGTCCCTTTGGGACTAGTATTGAAGGTTGACAGTTAGGTATGTAAATCATACTCTATACCATATCTTTTTGCATGAAAGTGAACAATTGTTCTATTAAGAAAGTGTCCAAAGTTATTCAGTAACATGTGATCCAAAATGGTTTTGTATGATGTCCTACGTTACCAATGAACTTATTTCCACCCTACAAGATGTCAAGACATTCCAATACTTACTTGCTTTCCAAATATTACATGTTTATTGGACTAATGAATGTCAGAAGGTATTCGGTTACTCAAACAAGATCCATGTTCTATTAATGACTCCAAAATGTTTCATTGATATACCAATAAGTTCCTACTTCATTGTTATGGCATTGATGACTCCAAAACACTTCATTGATGTGCCAATGAGTTCTTACTTCATTATTATTGCATTGATGGTCTATTTATATATATCTTATTGATGTATCATTGTTTGAAAGTATCAAAAATGCAGTGGCGGCCGAAATAACAATCTCAAAGATTAATTGAACTAAGTGATGGAAGTTCTCTCTTATCGGGTGGTATCCCAGGGGCATACGCCTATCATGGGTCGATCCCTATTTATGTGTTTATGGGTGGTATCCCAGGGGCATACGCCTATCATGGGTCGATCCCAGTTGATATGTACTGGAGGCAGCCTAATGGTCACAGTATAGTACAGTAATGATTACAAAGATGATAAGAACGAAGGTAAAGTGATTCAATAAATACAATGTACAGGTTGTCACAAGTTGTAGTAAGTGTGGTCTACTCCTATTACGATTTATTCACTTGTTTCTAATTTCTATTGAGCTCCTATATCATATGTGATTATCTACAACTTTACATAGTACATATTTCGTACTGACGTCCCCCACGGGGGACTTGCATTTCATGCTGCAGGCATAGGTACCTCAGCTCATACACCGCACAAGTAGGAACCAGGATATCCAGTTGCTTTTGGTGAGCTCCAGTTTGCTTCGGGGCTTTCCGTGTCATATCCAATCACTTTTGGTATTGTATCGAAGTTAGTTATATGGCGGGGTTTGTACCGACCTTAGTTAAACTCTGTGTATTATTTAGAGGCTTTGTAGACCTAATGTACAGTCAAGGTGGTGTTTTGTTAATAGACGTGATGGCAACGGCCAAGTATTGTATATACATATATATGTGTGCTCGAGCTTATACAGGTGATTATTTCCTTTTATATGCGACATGATGTTGTCTGAATTTTGGGTTGTCATAGAGGTATGCATGGGAAGTATAAGGTTATGAGCTGGTTCTCCCGGGCCTCCTCAGTTACGGGTGCCAGTCCGCCCCAATAGGATTTGAGGCGTGACAGCCACCATCATAGTGAGTCACTATAAATGGACAAATAGGAAAAAGGGTTTCTCCACGACGTGCGAAAATCGCGAAGTTCCACTGGATCTCGATGAATGGGAAATTTTACCTCCCCACGATATGCCAATATCGTGGAGTCTTACTGGAATTTGACAATTGTCATCTAAACCATCTCCGCGATGCGCTAAGGACCCAAATCATGGTGTTTTATGACTGAAGTTTAAAATAGCCCTAACTTCTCACTTGGGCATGGGATTTAGGCAAATCTTATATCATTGTAAAGCTTATCAAATTTCCCACACAATGGGAGATCTAAATCTGGAAAATTCCACATTAAATAATTATTCTTTATTTGGGAAGCTATCCCCTAACATTCTAGGAAGGGATTTTTAGGTAGAAAAGGTATGGGGTATTACACTAAGCTTTTCCTTTTTGCCAAACTGCACTACTCCTTCATAGAAGACACCTTAAGGAAAACCTTATCCCTAACTGCAAACACCAATCCTCTATGACTAATATCCGCATAGGACTTTTGACAACTAAGGGTAGCCTTGAGCCTATCCCGAATCACCTTGTAATACCCCGAGACTCTAACCAATAGTGCAACCATGAATCAAGCTCATGAGAAATAAATTATAATGTTTTGGGTTGTTTTTTGATCAAGTATGGTGTGTAATAAGTCCTTAAAGATGTCCTAACAATTGGGTGAATCAAAACATTCCTTACCGATTGAATTCTTGGGAAGGATATTAGTATAGTTAACTTCAAACGAGCATATCTCTCATTATACTTGGAATTTTTGAGCTTATGACCTATCAACATATAGATAATTGAATAATATTTTGAAAGATACCAATTTCGCCAAAATCTGATGTCGGAGCAAAGCGTTATACCCATTTTACTCCACCATATCAATCTGGAAAAGGCTGACGACGTTGCTGACGGGCTGTCACATTTTTGATGCCATTTTTGATGATGTCGTCACTTTCTAACGACATTTCTAACGACGTCGTCAGCCTTAGGCAGAAAATCAAAAATTTGACCCTTTTGTGATGACATTTCATGACGGCCTATCACGGGTCTGACGGCCTGTCCCGGATGCCATCAGCCATTTTTTTCAGCAATTAAGGGGTATTTTTAAAAGGGTATTTTGGTATTTTTCACCAATTTTGACCCTCTATATATATCCAAGTAAAGAAGAAAACTTCATTATTCTTCCATTTCATCAAGAATACTAGGGTCTCTCTCAAAATCCAATTCAAATCTTCCAAAAACATCAAGAATCCAACCATAAATTTCACAAATTGGTTCAAGATTAAAGGTACCCAAGTCAAAAACATCAAGAACCCTAACTAAAGAAGTGGAAAAGGAGTCTATAACAGGTTTCTTCATTCCAATCCATAATCAAGGTATGTAGGGTTTGAACAAGAACACTCCTTTCGTTCTTGTGCCTAAAGATTTAATTTCTATTATTGATTTACATGAATTTGCAAAGTGGGATTACACCCTAAATTCTCTATTAATGATTTATGAGATTTGAGTTGATTAAGTTTGATATTATGATAAATTTACCATCATATTTCTTGAATTGAGGATTTATGCTATGAGTTGAATATTCTTATTATGAATTGATGATTTCCGAATGAGTTGAGATAAGTGTCATAATTTAAGCCTTCCATGAGAAGTTGATCATTGAATACATATTGATATTGAAATTGAGAGTCAAGAATGAGTCCTATGATATTTCCTTGAAACTTTTGATATTTGAAATAATTTGATAAGCAAATGTACTTGATGTTGAGAAAGATCGTGTTGAGTTGAGTCGAGTTAGGAATCCCAAGATGTTTATGATTTACAGACGAGATATATATTTATATTTTGGTCTTTATAATAGACCCATGAGTTGATATTGATCAAGGTGGATTTCCTAACGCGTTCTGAGCTGACTCTGGGAGAAGTATTTAGCACCGAGCGGTAAATATGGTATTTCCCCAAAACTACGTGCCACCGTAGGATTAATGTTGATGATTGTGGCACAGAGGACGAGTATGGGATTGTGATTGAGAAATTGAGGTTGTATTCTTTGGCAAGAATACGACACCCCTGCCAATGTGGGGTTCTCTCCTTAGGAGGTAAAAACTTTGGACTCCATGCGGCTCACATGGTGTAGTTATGTCGGTTATAAGTAACTCCCATGTCCATAATGATCTAAGTACCTTGAGTTACCGAGTCACTCTAAGTCATGAGTCAAAGAGTTTCAGTTGAGTTAAATGATTTATAAGATTTATGAAGCATGTGTTATTACTGATGACTTATGGGAATAATGTTCAGATAATTCAAGCGAAGGGAGGTATTATTGTCAACATGCATGATTTTCTTATACATTTATGATATTATTTAAAATGTTGCATCCACCCCCACATACTCAGTACATTCCCAAGTACCAATTCCCATACTCTTCTGTGTTCTACATTTTCTCGTGATGTAGGTTCTGGTGCTCTGTCTCAGCAGCGACAGTGATCTTCGAGTACATCCATCTACATTCGTACAGTTGGTGAGTCCTCATGGTTTGAGGACCTATGTCACTGATTTTTGTCTTGATGGTATAGGGTTGTTTATTCCCAGTTCAGTACGATTCAGTTGGGGATCTGTCCCAATAGCTCCTCAGTCTTATATAGTAGAGGCTTTGTCAGACTAGAGTACCAGTATGTACAGAACTTCAGTATTTTGACTGTACAGGGTAGTATCTCTTCATATTCTAGTATGTTTATGACATGACTATTCTTCCTTATTACAGCTTGATTATTGTCATAGTGAGTTAAAGAAGTAATGGCAGTCTCAGAGGGTTAGCTTGAGGCCGCGTGTGGCCTTAAGCACCGTGTGACATCTTGGGATGGGATCTTGGGGCGATACACACCTTCACCTTTTCCATAGCTTGACGAACCAAATCCGGTCCAAATAAATTAGCCTCTCTGAGATCAAACCAACCAATAGGAGATCTACACCTCCTACCATACAATGCCTCAAAAGAAGCCATACCAATACTCTTATGATAGCTATTGTTCAAAGCGAACTCTACCAAAGGTAGATGCTCTACCCAACTACCACCAAACTCAATCACATAGGCTAGAAGCATATCTTCCAATATCTGAATAGTTCTTTCCAACTGCCCATCCGATTGCGGATGGAAAGCAGTACTCAGACTCACCTTAGTCCCTAACCCTTTTTAGAAAGACCACCAAAAGTAGGACATAAACTGTGCACCGTGATTGGAAATAATCAAAATAGGTACCCCATGCAGTTTCACAATCTCTTGAAGATAAAGCTTCGCATAATCCTCTACTGACAAGTTAGTTCGCACAGGGAAAAAATGCGCAGACTTTGTCATCCTATCCACGATGACCCAAATCGAAACAAATTATTTCTGAGACTGAGGAAGACTGGCAACAAAATCCATAATAATATCCTCTCACTTCCATTTAGGAAACTCAGTTTCTTGATACAACCCACTAGACCTCATATTCTCAACCTTAACTTATTGACACACCATGTATTTGGACACAAAATCAACCACATCCCGCTTTATGTCACTCCACCAATAGATCTCCTTGAGATGAACAACATAGATTGACTCATGTGCATCAGCCAAGATCCTTTGCCGCAAACCATCTACATCAAGAACACACAACCTCCCTTGGTACTGGAAAGTAACATCACCGCTAATCTCAAAATCCACCACTTTTTTCCCACCAACGCTACCTTTGATTTTTATGAAGCTCCGAATATCAGATGGAGTCATAGGTCTAGGCCACTTCTTCACTACAACCACCTTGTGCAGATCCACCATGATCCCTTCACTAATACTGATATGACCCAAGAAAGTCATAGCATTCAATCAAAACTCACACTTAGAGAACTTAGCATATAACTGGTGTTCCTTTAAGGTTTGCAATACTACACGAAGGTGATTAGCATAATCTACCTCACTCTTTGAATACATCAGAATATCATCAATATATATGATGACAAAGAGATCCAAATACTGCAAGATCTATCTTGAAAAAGAACTTGGCACCCTGCAACTCATCAAATAGATCATCTATCTGAGGAAGAGGATATTTGTTCTTGACCGTTACCTTATTCAACTGTCGGTAGTCGATGCACATACGAAGATAACCATCCTTCTTGCTCACGAACAACACTGATGCACCCCATGGAGAAATGCTAGGATGAATAAACCCTTTGTCTAGAAGATCGTTAATTTGCTCCTTGAATTTCCTTAACTCAGCCGGAGTTATTCTATACAAAGGAATAGAAATTAGACAAGTGACAAAAGTAATTCAATACAAAACTATCATTTCTATCTGGAGGAACACTTGGAAGATTATCCGAAAAGACCTCTAGAAACTCATTAACTACCAGAACTGACTGCAACAAAGGATTGTAATGACCCAAAATCGCCTCCCAGGATGTCACACGGTGCTTAAGGCTACAAGCATCCCCATGATAACCCCTTGAGCCTATTTTTACTTATAGTACTCATTTTAAGATGAAATAATCAAACACTGTCATAGACATATCATATGGAAGGAAATACGAATATAATACTCGGTCCAAATAACCACAATACTGGAAATCTCAACACAACCACAATCTGATAACTAGTATGACAAAGCCTCTACTAATCCATGAACTAGAGAGCCGTTGGGACAGGTCCCCAACTGGCTTGAAATGAACTGAAAGTAATAACATAGTCTCTCAAATACTAAAATATCTGAAGATAGTTCCTCGAACCATGAGGACTCACCACTGTAGAAATATAGATAGAGATACTCAAAAATCACTGACGAGGTTGGGACCTGAACCTACATTAGAAGACAATGTAGCACATAGAAATATATGTGGATCAGTACTTGGGAATGTACTGAGTATATGGGGGTGTATGCATTTATATAAAACAGTATCAATATTCTTCAATCAAATTATGCATGCGATAAGGGATGACTCACGGGGCTTGAATAAGTATAAAATGTAAAGCTCATAAATCATGTAGAATGGAGCATGTAATACAAATCTCATGAGTCATTATAGTTTAACTTTGAAATAGGTAATAATCTCTTATTCTCATTACCCATAGGCTAAAGGAAACTTTATCAATACTTTAAACTCATTCATATGTCTCATGGAGAGTAAAACTTCATTAATGCTCAAGAACTCATAACTCTTTGAAACTCAAATACTTGGAATTCGGAATCATATAACTTTGGAACATACTTGAAGGCATTTCATTCACTTTAGGAAAATATCTCATTTCAAGCTTTACGGAAATCATTCTATCTCAATGGAAAAATACTCTAGTTTAGGGAAACAACTTATCTCAAAGATTTAGGGAAAATACTTATATCAAGGAAAATACTTTAGTTTTAAGGGAGGTTCTCTTAACCGACATAAACCATACGAGCTACATGGAGTCTAATGTTTTGTCCTTCTAAGGAAGAGACCCCACATTGAGAGGAGCTTCATACTCTTGCCAGGGAGTATAACCTCAATTTAGTGATCACTTATCTCAACCTCGGGCCCAATATCTTGGCCTTAGTAACTTACCCAACTCGGTGCTTAATACTACTCCCTTTAGTTTATCTCGCTCATCTTATGAAAATCCATTTAGAATAATCTCACGGTTCATAAAGAACCCAATAATCAAATCTGTAATCTCATGTAGTGAAGTGGATTTCAAAACTCTATGACCATTAGGTCAAAATATTTCTCAATAATCTCAGAATACTCAAATCATAGGTGCTTATAGCACAAGAGTTCATAAAATCTCAAGTCTCAAGTAGGGCTTAATAACCCATAATTCAATCTCAAGTTAAAACTCATCAAAAGCATAATACATAGCATATAGATTCATAACTCATGTAGAAATCTGGAAGTTACATAAATTTGTCTCAAAATCTCAACCTACTCATATACTTCAATATCTCAAACATTTCAACTATTAAGTTCTCAAGGATAAAAATCATAGGGCATAGACCCAGCTGCAATTTCTCAAGAAAACATGTAAAAATCATGCCATTAGACTCTCAATTCATGGGAAAACATCAAAATATTTCAATCAATAACAATGGGTAAAACCCATAATTCAAATTCATGTAAAATCTCATAGATTGGAGAAAATCATAGTTTAAATAAGGCTTTGGGCACAAGGATGAAAGGATTACCCTTGTTCAAAACCCCACATACCTTAGATTATGAAATTGGCTGAACAAGCTTGCTCTAAACTCTTCTTCTTATCTTTGAGAGAGAGCATTCTTTCAACACTTGACTTGGGGGAACTTGATTCTCAACTCACTTGTTAGATTCTATGGTGAGCTCTAGGATTTCTTGGAGAAGGGTTTTAGATTTGATCTAGAGGAAGAAACCCTAGTTCTCTTATGATTTGGATAAGTAATGAAGCCACTTTCTTCATTTAGAATATATTTGAGGGTTTAAAAGGGTGGAAAACACTGAAAAGCCCTTTTTAAAATGAGTTAAAAATACTGCACGGGACATGTGACGTCTGGGTGCGATGGTCCATCGGAGTCCCGATGGTCCATCAGTACTAACCGTCGGACATCATCCATATTGTGAGTTTCTGTCTTGACTGCGATGGTGGAGTATGATGGTCCGTCAGAGTCTCGATAGTCCGTTGAACCTCATCATTGCTTCTCGCCCGTGAACTCATCCTCTGCCCCTCTGCGACGGTGTAGTGTGATGGTCCATCGGAGGTCTGATGGCTCATCGGCCCTCTCCATCGCACTTGGCCAATGAATCAATTCTCTACCTCCCTACAACGGTGGTGTACGATGGCCCATCGCCCATCCGACAGTCCATCGGATCCCTCTATCGCACCTGTGCGACTCCGTTGCTTTTTGGGAAAAGGCTGTATCTTTGTACTCCGACATCAGATTTTGATAAAAAGGGTATCGTTTGAAAGATAACTCAATTTCCCATAATCTAAAAAGTCATTTCCAGGAAAATTCAACAGGATTAAAACACTAAACACTTGGGGAGTCTCTTCTTAATCTTTTAGAGCCAGAATTATACTTCACTCATCACACTCTAACGCTCAAACTATGAGGGAACTTTGCGGGGTCTTATAATATCTCCCCTTCAGAAACATTCATCCTCGAATGTTGCTAGTTAGACTAGGAACACAAGAACAACAGAGTACACATAGCTAAAGCTATTTGCTAAACGGGATCAAGATCTTTCTAAACTCTTGAATACTTCTGACATTGCAAGAACTCATACAAGAATAGATGCATAGTTGAACTTTAGATTAGAAGGGTTGAATTAAGAAAGAATAATACCTTTAGGTTGATCTAAACTCACGAAAAAGAGATGCGGGTACTTGGATCGCATGTCTGCTTCTACCTCCCAAGTAGTGCCCTCAACTGACTAGTTTCGCTACAATACTTTGACAAAGGGAACTTCTTTGTTCCTTAGTCAACGAGTCTGAAAATCTAGGATCTCAACAGGAATCTCATCGAAGAAAAGACTGTTCTGAATATCAGCACTCTCTGAAGGATCTACTTCAATAGAATCACCAATGTACTTGTTAAGCATGGAGACATGAAAAATAGGATGAACAGATGACAACTTTGCGAGCAACTCAACCTCATAGGCTACTTTACCAACGCGGCTCAAGACTCTATATGTGCTAACATAACAGGGACTAAGCTTTCCATTCTTACTAAACCTCTTCACCCCTTCATGGGTGAAATCTTCAAGTACACCAAATCACCCACCTCAAACTCAAGATCTCTCCTCCTCACATCAGCATATGACTTTTGACGACTCTAATCTATCTTTAACCTCTCTCTAATCAACTTAACTTTCTCCATAGCTTCAAATACTGCATCAGGCCCAACCACGATAGCTTTACCTACTTCAAACCAACCTATGGATGATCTACACTTCCTACCATACAAGGCCTCAAATGGTGCCATCCCGATGCAAGCATGGTAACTTTTGTTATAGGTAAACTCTATCAATGGCAAATTCTCATCCCAACTACCTTTGAAATCAAAAGCACATGCCCTCAATATATCTTTTAGGGTCTGAATTATCCTCTTAGCCTGACCATCTATCTGTGGATGAAAAGTGGAACTCAAAAGGACTTGGGTGCCAAGACCCAGCTAAAACACCCTCCAAAACTAAGAAGTAAATTGAGTGCCCCTATCCAAAATGATAGACGAGAGAACTCCATACAGCCTGACTAACTCCCGAATATACAATGTAGCATAATCCTCAGCTTTATAAGATGTATCCATGGGCAAGAAATGTGCGGACTTAGTCAGCCAATTTACAACAACCCAAATAAAATAATGATGATGATACAAAAGAGGAAACCCAGTCACGAAGTCCATATTCACCACCTCCCACTTCTAAGTGGGTATACCAAATCTTGGATCACACCACCAGGTCTTTAGTGCTCTACCTTAACCTGTTGGCACGTTGCACACTTTGCCACAAACCCATCTATATCCTTCTTCATACCATTCCACCTATAGATTTCCCGCAAGTTATGGTACATCTTGGTAGAGCTGGGATGAATAGAATATCGCACGCCATACACTTCAGCCATAATCCTCTATCTCAGATCATCAACACACGAAACACACAATCTACCTTGAAATCTCAACACGCCATCTCCCCCTTGGGAGAAAACCTCTACCTTTTAGTCCTTAGCTGACTCCTTTATTCTGACCAAACTAGGATCCCTATTTTTCTTCTCCTTCACTTTTGAAACTAAAGAGGATTCGAAACTACTCTGCACCAACGTACTCCCTTCATCTGAATCAAGAAACCTAACACCCAATCTAGCCAAACAATTCATATCGCTAGCTAACTCATTCTTACCTTCCTCTACATGAGCAACACTACCCATAGACAACCTGCTAAGGGAATCCGCCACTATATTGGCCTTGCTCGGGTTATACAACACACTCATATCATAGTTTTTTAACAACTCTAATCACCTCTTCTGCCTAAGATTCAACTCCCTCTGAGTAAACACATACTGCAGGCTTTTATGATTAGTAAACACGTCAACATGGACAGCATAAAGATAATGTCTCTAGAGTTTCAAAGCAAAGACCACAACAACAAATTCAAGATTATGGGTTGGGTAATTCTTTCCATGTAGCTTCAACTATCTAGAGGCATAGGATATAACCTTACCTCTTTGCATTAGCACACAACCCAAGCCAACTCTAGAGACATCATTATACACCACAAAACCATCGGTACTATTAGGCAAGGTCAACACAGGGGCTGAAGTAAGTCGAGTCTTCAACTCCTGAAAACTCTTCTCACAGGAATCTGACCACTGGAACTTAACTTTCTTTTGGGTTAACCGGGTCATGGGAGATGCAATAGTAAAGAAACCTTCAACAAAATGGTGCTAGTAGCCAGCTAGACCCAAGAACTCCTAATGTAAGATGTAGTGATAGGTCTAGGCCAATTTCTAATAGTTTCTTTCTTTTGGGGGACAACTCTAATACCTTCGGCTGAAATAATATAACCTATAAAGGCTACAGACCTTAGTGAAAATTCACACTTATTAAATTTGGTGAACAACTGGTGGTCTCTAAGGGTTTGTAAGACAATTCTAAGGTGATTCGCATGGTCATTCTCATCATAGAAGTACACAAGGATGTCATCTATGAACACTATGACAAACAAATCAAGATATTGCTTGAACACTAGATTCATGAGGTTCATGAAGGCTACCGCACCATTGGTTAGCCCGAAAGACATGATAGAAACTCAAAGTAACCATTGCGGGTTCAGAAGGCTGTCTTTGGAATATCACATTCCCTCACTTTAACTTGATGATAGCCATATCTAAGGTCTATCTTGGAGAAATAACTTGCGCCTTGCAACTGATCAAAAAGGTCATCAATTCTCAAAAAAGGATACTTATTTTTTATTGTGACCTTATTAAGATGACGATAGTCAATGCATATATGCAAAGAACCATCTTTTTTTCGCACGAATAAAATAGGTGCACCCCAAGGAGAAATACTGGGCCTTATGAAACCTTTGTCTAAAAGATCTTTGAGTTGTTCTTTCAACTCCTTAAGCTCTATAGGTGCCATACGGCATGGCGAAATAAAATAGGATGAGTGTCAGGAAGAAGGTCAATCCCAAATTCTATCTCTCTATCGGAAGGTACCCCTGGGAGATCTTTTAAAAAAACATGAGGAAGCTCATTAACAATATTGACTGACTGAATAGTTGGAGCCTCGGACTTAGCGTCTTTGACTCTAACCAGGTGATAGATACAATCTTTGGATATTAGCTTTCTGGCTTGGAGATAGGAGATAAAATGACTCTTGGGAGATACCGAACTCCCAGACCACTCAAAAAATGGTTCATTAGGAAACTAAAACTTGACTACACGGGTACGACAGTCTATGGATGCATAACAAGAATGAAGACAATCCATACCCAGAATAAGGTCAAAATCTACCATGTCTAACTCTATCAAATCCGTAAGTGTGACTCTATGAAGAACAGAAATAGGACAATCTCTATACACTTTCTTAGCAACAACTGACTCCTCTATTGGTGTAGAAACTAAGAAAGGCTCAGAAATCTTTTTAGGACTTATTTTGAAATTCATAGCCACAAATGAGGTCATATAAAAGAGATTTGACCTGGGGTCCAACAACATATAAACATCAAAGCAAAAGACGCAGAGCATACCGATAATAACATCGGGAGAGTCCTCCTGCTGCTGACTAGATGGTAAGGCATAGAATCTATTCTGGTACTGATTGCCAGTAGTGCTAGATGAAGTACCCTGAGCAGAGGCAGGATGGGGTACAGGAGCTGGTGCACTAGTGGCTTGTGCCTGAGATCGGGCATCTCTGTTCCCCTGTCTAGCATGAGGACAATCTCTAAGTTTGTGGCCCTGCTTTCCACAACCAAAACAACCCCTCAAATCTGCAAAACACTCATTGGGATGATCCCTTCCATACTTAGCACAAGGAGGATAACGGGGCCTGTTACCAACACTGTTCTGCGACCTAGATATAAAATACCTACCTCTTTTCTCCTGCCTGACTCTAGGTGCGGGAGCACTAGCTGATGAAGGCATTGGAATAGACAGATATCTCTAAAATTGAGGGTGGTTCCCTCTATAGAACCTAGGCTGGCTATACTCATGTTGCTCAGATCTAGCTCTCTTGTTACCCCTCACTCTATCTCTCTCCGTAATCTGATCCACCTTTATCTACTGGGCATACATCATCAACTTATCCATGTCCATATCTCTATACAGCATCATAGTCCTACACTCTTTCAGTACCAAACCAGAAACACCGGTCACGAACTTGCTCATACTAGCCCGGGTGTCAGAAATTAAATCAGGAGCATACTTGGCTAACTGATTGAACTTTAAGCAGTACTCCTTAACAGTCATTGAGCCCTGACTCAAGTTCATAAACTCCTCAATCTTTTCCTACCTTATCTTAAGTGGAAAGAACATGTCGAAGAATACGTCTAGGAATACCTGCCAAGTCATAGGAGCGGTATTCTCACCTCTACCCTTCCTCCATGATACAACCCAGTCATAAGCAATGTCCTTCAGCTTGTAGGACGCTAACTTAACACTTTCTTCCTCAAAAACATGCATCACCTGTGCTTTCTCACCTCCTCAAGGTACAACTGTGGGTCCTCATCTGCCTTAGACCCATAAAACTCAGGCGGATTTATCTGCATAAAATAACAAATCCTAGCCGTGGATACATTATCTCTCTATTAATTAGCAATTACGGCCTGGTTATTGGCCCGAACATTGGCGGTGACTGCTTGGGCTAATTCCTCAAAGGCCGCTCGAAACACAGCAAGAGACACTATCTCATTCAAATGATCAACATGTGGGGGTTGCTCATTATCGTTTCCATGGGCATTCGCTCTTCAGAGAGGCATGTTCTGAAATAGAAGAGCATGAATTATTAGATGAGAGGGACAATTATAGGCACGATAGAATCTGAAAAAAGAAACAACTTTTTCCTAAAACATCTCGTAGTCTTTTGCTCATAGATGTGGCGTGCTACACGACGATGATCAAGACTCTACTCAACGCAGCTTTTCAGACTCCCTAGGACTCCTTAAAAACCTTAGGCTTTGATACCAAGTTTGTAACAACCCAAAATTGCCTCCCGTGTTGTCACACAGTTCTTAAGGCTACAAGTAGCCCCAAGCTAACCCTTTGAGCCTATTTTTACTTATAATATTTATTTCAAGATGAAATAATCAAACACTGGCAAAGACATGTCATATGGAAGGAAATACGAAGATAATAATTGGTCCAAACGACTACAATACTGGAAATCTCAACACAACCACAATCTGATAACTAGTCTGAGAAAACCTCTACTAATCCATTAACTAGAGAGCTGTTAGGACAAGTGCACAACTGGCTCAAAATGAACTGAAAGTAATAACATAGTCTCTCAAATACTGAAATGTCTAAAGATAGTTCCTTGAACCATAAGGACTCACCACTATAGGAATATAGACAGAGGTACACGAAAATCACTGATGAGGCTGGGACTGAGCACCTGAACCTATATTATAAGACAATATAGCATATGAACGTATATGTGGATCAACACTTGGGAATGTACTGAGTATATGGGGATGTATGCATTTATATAAAATAGTATCAATATTCTTCAATCAAATCATGCATGCAATAAGGGACGACTCACATGGCTTGAATAAGTATAAAATGTAAAGCTCATAAATCATGTAGAATGGGGAAATCTCGTGAGTCATCATAGTTTAACTTTGAAATTGGTAATCTTCTCTTATTCTCACTACCCATAGGCTAAAGAAAACTTTAAAATACTTTCAACTCATTCATATGTCTCATGGAGAGTAAAACTTCTTTAATTCTCAAGAACTAATAACTCTTTGAAACTCAAATACTTGGAATTCGAAATCATATAACTTTGGAACGTACTTGAAGGCATTTCATTCACTTTAGGAAAATATCTCCTTTCAAACTTTAGGGAAATCATTCTATCTCAATGGAAAAATACTCTAGTTTAAGGAAATAACTTATCTCAAAGCTTTAGGGAAAATACTTTAGTTTTAAGGAAAGTTCCCTTAATCGACATAAACCATGCGAGCTACAAGGAGTCTAACATTTTGTCCTCCTAAGGAAGAGACCCCGCGTTAGGGAGGAGCGTCACACTCTTGCCAGGGAGTATAACCTCAATTTAGTGATCACTTATCTCGGCCTTGGGCCCATATCTTGGCCTTAGGCCTAAAATCTAAAACCTACAGTGGCACGTAGTTCTGGGGTAAGAAGCCGTAGTAAATTACCCAACTCGGTGCTAAATACTACTCCCTTTAGTTTATCTCGCTCATCTCATAAAAATCCACTTTAGAATAATCTCAGGTTCATAAAGAACCCAACAATTAAATCTATAATCTCATGTAGTGAAGTGGATTTCAAAACTTTATGACCATTAGGTCAAAACATTTCTCAATAATCTTAGCATACATAAATCATGAGTGCTTATAGCATAAGAGTTCATAAAATCTCAAGTCTCAAGTAGGGATTAATAACCCATAATTCAATCTCAAGTTAAAACTCATCAAAAGCATAATACATAACATATAGATTCATAACTCATGTAGAAATCTGGAAGTTACAGCAATTTGTCTCAAAATTTCAACCTACTCATATAATTCAATATCTCAAACATTTCAACTATTAAGTTATCAAGGATTAAAATCATGGGGTATAGACCCAGCTGCAATTTCTCAAGAAAACATGTAAAAATCATGCCATTAGACTCTCAATTCATGGGAAAACATCAAAATATTACAATTAATAACAATGGGTGAAAACCTTAATTCAAATTCATGTAAACTCTCATAGATTGCAGAAAATCATAGTTTAAATAAGGCTTTGGGCACAAGGATGAAAGGATTACCCTTGTTCAAAACCCCACATACCTTAGATTATGAAATTGGATGAACAAGCTTGCTCTAAACTCTTATTCTTATCTTTGAGAGAGAGGATTCTTGAAACACTTGACTTAAGGGAACTTGATTCTCAACTCACTTGTTAGATTCTATGGTGAGCTCTTGGATTTCTTAAAGAAGGGTTTTAGATTTGATCTAGAGGAAGAAACCCTAGTTCTCTTATGATTTGGATAAGTAAGAAAGCTAGTTTCTTTATTTAGAATATATCTGAGGGTTTAAAAGGGTGGAAAACACTGAAAAGCCCTTTTTAAAATGAGTTAAAAATATTGCACGGGACATGCGACGGCGGGGTGCGACGGTCTATCAGAATTCCGATGATTCATCGGTCCTGACCGTCAGACATAATCTAGAAAGTGAGTTTCTGTCTCGACTGTGATGGTGGAGTGTGACGGTCCTTCGGAGTCCCGATGGTCCGTCGGACTTCATCGTCGCATCTCGCTAGTGAATTCATTCTCTGCCCCTTGCGATGATGGAGTACGACAGTCCGTCGGAGGCCTGATAGCCCGTCGGCCCTCTCCGTCGCACTTAGCCAATGAATCAATTCTCTGCCTCCCTACGATGGTGGTGTAGGATGACCCATCACCCATTCGACGATCCATTGGATCCCTCCATCGCACCTAGGCGACTCCACTGCTTTCTGGAAAAGGTTGTATCTTTCTACTTCGACATCAAATTTTGACAAAAAGGGTATCATTGGAAAAATAACTCAATTTCCCACACTCTAGGAAGTCATTTTCAGGAAAATTTAACAGGATTAAAACACTAAACACTTGGGAAGTCTCTTCTCAATCTTTTAGAGCCAGAATTACACTTCACTCGTCACGCTCTAAGGCTTAAACTACGAGGGAACTTTGCAAGGACTTACAAAGACCTTCCAAATTAGAATCTTTAACCCAAACCAAGTGATAAAGACAATCCTTAGAGATTAACCTCCAAGCTCTAAGATAAGAAATAAACTTCCCCTTGGTGCTAAGGAACAACCTTCCCATTCTATTTTTGGCTCACCATGGAACGTAAAGATGACCCTACGCGTTCGACAATCCAAATTTGCATAACAAGAATGCAACCAATCCATGCCTAAGATTACATCAAAATCTTCTATACCCAACTCAAAAAAATCCGCCAAAGTTTGTCTACCACTCACAGATACGACATACCCCCTATAAACCTGTTCAGCAATGATCGAAACTCCTGCCAGGGCAGAAATTGAAGATGGATTCGAAATACTTTTTAGATCAAAAACAAAAGACACAACTATATAAGGATTCACATAGGAAAGGGTACAACCTAGATCAAGCAAATAATATACGTTACAAGAGAAAAACTGAAACATACCAATAACAACATCAGGTGATGCCTCAAATTCCTAATGGGGCGCTAAAGCATACAACCTGATTTGACCAGCACTGGATCCAAGAGCAGTAACAGAAGCAGATGCCATACCACCGGGTGTAGGAACAAAAGATGCTGCCACCAAAATCTTATTCACCCCCATAGCGACCTTGATAGAAGAAAAATCCCTGAGCCAATGACCTACTTGGACACACTTTAAGCACTTATCCCTTTCCTTCTCATAGAATCCCCGATAAGGATGACCACAAAACTGATAAGGAGGACACGAATAAATAGACCGACCTCTGTTTGCCTGAGACTGGGCTCTCTTTGCCCAAGAATTGTCACCACCATGATGATGCTGGTCGCCCGACTGTTAAGGGTAAAGAGCACTGGTAGTAGAGAAGGAACCAGAACTCCCTTACTTCTTTTTTTTGCCACTTCCGACCATCTTGACCACCCTGAGATAGGGTACCTCCCTGATCAAAAAACCTACCCCGCTTACTCTGCCTGTCTCTATATTTTGCTGGCTTTCTTTTCTCATCCTCAACTTGCTGCATATGAATAGTCAACCTTGACATATCCATATGCTTCATGAGAAAAATAGTCTTGCTCTCCATAATCAGATCTCTATTCAGCCCAGAAGCAAGCTTCCTTATTCTCGACCAGAGATCATCCACCAAATCAGGAGCATACCTCGACAACTGATGGAACTTCAAAGCATACTCCTTCAATGATATTCTCCCTTGACTTAGGTTCACAAACTCCTCCATCATAGCTTTCCTCAACTCTCGAGGAAAGAACTGATCCATGAAGGTATCAGAAAAGGCCTCCCACAACTTATCCTCTTCTACATCACCCTTATTTCTTCTACAAAGCCTTTATCCAAAAGAATACAAATATCCGATTAGGACATGCCCCCAACCATGGCCAAAACTAATATTCAAAAATAAAATAAAATGTCTAAGACTGTCCAACATAAAATGATGCCTTCCGAAAAGATGGAAGCTCACTACTCTAATCCAATATGTTGTCCCTAAATCAAGTACTATGAAGAAAGAGTCGAACAGTCGGTTCCTGCATAACATGGGTATAAAGCCGCCAGTAGATGGGTTAATGGATGAAAACTAGCTTGAAACTTGAGATAAGGATAAAGTAATGCCAGTTATTAAAACTAAGTGAAAACCATCCAATGCAAACAACCACACATATATATAAGTACTGGGAATAGGGATCGAGTTTAACATGCCATTAAAACCTTTACTTGGGTTGTGTAGCTTAGTGAACCTACCACCCACAGGCCATCATGGTCTATCTCTCCTTACTGAAAGGGTCCCAGTGCGTGTAGCTGCACGACTAGGCAATATCCTTGGGATGAATAGTACATCCCTCCAATATAGATATGATACTCACATGTGGCCGTTCAAGACCCCTCATATCTGTAAATATGATTTTTGGTTTTGATCCCCCCGGATCGCCACCTTCCATGGCTTAGCTTACACTCTTCACCATTAATGCCCAATTAAAATCATTAACAAACAATCTAATTATCTAGTTATTAACCAAGGCTATTCAATAAACCAGTGGTATCGCCATACCACAATACTTGCAAGCATTATCCATAGTCAAACCATTTAGATTAAGGAGGTATTCAAGTTCCCTGTCATTAGCTATAGTAAACCTCTTGGGAGACTACTATGTTCTCCACAAGCATAACCAACTAGCCATTAACCTTTGTAAACCATTGGAAAATAATTAAGGTTTCAAATATAAGCCTAAAACAAGCAACAGTTACATTAAAATCAATCAATGCAATGAACATATCTTTATAAGCATTTTATCAAACACCTTTGGGGCATAATATAACCAAAACCAAATTCCATTATCATTAAAACATTACCATGAAATTCAACTGTCCAAAACCACCGTTAATGCATAGAAAACATAATTAAAACCATAGGAAATCATAACCAAGCAATTAACATTCAAAACCCCATATCAATAGTTGAAAGCCATAATAATGCAAGAGAAAAAACGTGACATCAACTATGTAACCATGCCTTTAATTGAAATTATAATTAGGGAAGAGAATCACACCTTAAACTAATAATATTGATGTAAAGAATTCACCAAGACAAGCCCCAAAGTAATCACTTAGTTAAAACCCTAGATCTTTTTCCCAAAAGCTCTTGAGAGAATTATGATAAGTTTAGGAAGAGTTTCCAAGTGTTTAAGAATAAAATAATAGGGTAAATAACCTCTTATGTGTATTAGAAGTTGTGGGTCCTTATTAGGGTAAGTAGGGAAATGTCCATAATACCCCCACTTAAACCTAATAAAAACCAGACATAGGGTCACAATTGACCCCCTTACGAGTTATAACCTTTCTTATGGTTGATACCTACCCAATCGTAATCAAGCCTCAACCATGGATCAAACATTGTCCAGTATACAACTCATCCACCTAAGTCGTAACCTCAGCATATGATCCATACCCATGATCCGTAACCTCAGCATAGGATCCATACCCATGATTCGTATCCCTAGCATAATGTAACACTAGGAGGATCAAACACTATCCACCTTACAAGTCACCTATATGACTTATACCTAACCATGCGTCACTCACCCCTAAGTTGTATCCATTCCAGTGACCAAAAACATCCTACTAACAAACACTGGTTAGCTTACGACAGGGTTTCACCACTCATACCCCAGCATGCAGCTCATACCATGAGTTATATTAGGTCTGAAGAATGAAATTGTAGGAAAATTTTCTAAGGTCTTAACCTGGGATGCTTTATTTTTTTGGACAATACTTGGAATCTTTTGGAGATGCTTTTGTGCAAACACTTTTAGACTCTTTTTCTTTCTTATTTTTTGATCAAACAAGCAATTTTGGATGAAGTTTCAAGATAAAGAAAACAGTCTTTCCAAGAACACCAACTTTTTTATCTTTTTGTTCTTAGCTCGGAATGAGTTGAAATTTTGAACCTAGGCACTTTTCAACCTTCTAAACTCATTCCAAACATCATTTAGCTCAAATTTTCTACCAAAATCTTCATATTTTCAATCCACTTCAAATTTCTTCAACCTAAGCTTCCAATGATAGTAGAAGGCTCAATATAACTTCGATTTAGGTCAAATTTCAAATTTGGACTCTATTAGTGTTAGGGAACACAAATCTAACAATATAACACAAGAAAAATTAAAAGTTAAACAATGAAAATTTAACCTAAGACCTAAAATATGAATAGTAATTTTTGTGATTTTTTTATTTTTTACGATGACTAGACCTAAGATTGGCTTTATAGGAATGAAATCAAGCTCATCTTTGATACCAAAATAATAAAACAGAAAAATATGAAAGCAAAAAACAAACATGAGACTAAAGAATCAACGAAATTAAAATACGGAAAGTAAAAGATAAAGGATAATTGATAGAAAGATTGATCAAAGAAGATAAGCGAATTAATAACCAATGAGTATAGTAAACTCAAAAAACCCTAATTCAACAATCAACACCAATCTCTTATATTGATCGCAAGGGAATTAAAAAGTCCTTACAACCACTATTTCTAAACAAGGGTCAACAAAATCTTTTCTAAGCTATTACTCACTCTCTCAAGAGTTTTAATATCTTCATTATCAAAACCAAAACAAAGAAAATAAGCTAACTCCTAAATATTTATAATTTAGGCTAATTATTACACATTTAGGGAAAAAAGTGACCCCATTGCAAGAAACGTCCCACTAGAGGCTATTTTGACCTGCTCTTGAAATACTAGAGTGGATCAAAGGTGTATATAAAGAACCTTGGGCACATATCCCTTCAAAGGGGATTTTGAGCCCCGTTTTGCACTCCTTCAGCCTCATTAAAGCCCTTTGACCCTCCTTAATAGTAATCTCTATCCATGTGGCATTTTTTAATAGCACTAAGGAGTCATCAAGAACCTTGAGCATCATGGATATCCCATCTAAAGTTTTAGAGGCAATTTGATTTGTATCACCTTCTACCGAGCTATGATGGTGGTGTGCAGTCTTTTAGGAATTGAGGTAAATAGAAGGATACATATTATTGATGAGTTCAACATTTCTATACTAAGTAAGGGTCTTTAAGGGATTTTTTTACCCTCCTTAGTCACTAAGCTATGTAAGAAGGTGGAGGTGCCGAAGAAGGATAGACTATGACATCTTGGAGAAATGCGATATAGCCTTCAACCTACTAAGAGGCAAAGGTTTCTGGGGAGTGAGCAACAAGAATAGAAGGTAGGAAAGGAGTGTGAAAGCATAGGGCTAGAGGCGGCGAGGAAACTGGCACCCCTTCTACAAAAACTCTTACATCTCTTGGCAGATGAAAGGCCAAACTTACTGTCGTACGGGTCTACTTGTAGTGGTCTCATTTACCTATACCAGGTTTGGATTCTACTAGCTCTACTTCTCCACTAGACCTGGCCGAAACCTATGCAGAGTTGAGAGCACCGAACAGAGATAGATGAGAAGGAGAAGAAGCGTCACTCTCATGATTATATGTTGGTTAGGATGTGGAAGGTTGTGGAAGTAATGCTCTAGTATGCCTCCCTCACCAAAATCTACTAAAGATATCAAAGAATGATGTAGAGAGGTTCTTACTTCTTAGCAAAATAGAGGAGGGATCAGATTCCACGAGTCTCAAAGATGATGAGGCCACTAGCTAGATCTCCCTACCTCCCCCTCTCCTTATTTTACTTACTATTTTCTGGTTTTTTGGGTTGCCCCTATTTGTGACATGTAACTAGTAATAAATTTCTTTATTTTCTCTTTTTTAAGGACATATAATGTTACTAGTAATAAATTTGCTAACTATGCATATCAAAAGTGCTTTCTATTTTTAAACATTGTGAACACAGGGTTATTATTGCAACACACAAAAAATTACTAAATAGGGGAGGCCCTAGCAGCTTACTACCTGGGCATTACTATTGTGAAGAAATCATTGTTGTGGCAACACTACTGTACTGGAAAAAGTAACGTTGCAGCAGTACTATGGAACCAACAAGAAGTTGCGATGATGGCATTGTTGCAATGATAAAACCATCGCTACAATGGTACACATTATATGCTCTAATTTTTCAACCTTTTAAAGTCTTTTCTCATACGATGCTACCTCACGAACACCTTATTACCTCTATTTCTTATGCCTTAGCAATTATTCGACCCAAGAACACTTCAATTCAAAATTCAAAGTTACTATTAATATGGTTTCCAATCCCTCAACTCAATTAAGTAGACTAATGATTCAATATCCACACATCTTAAGTAATCACTCAGCATGATAGTTTACACTAAAAACTCATAAGGTAACCAAGTAGTTCATTAGGATCTAGATGGAAAATTAAGGAATACTTCAAATCACTAATAAATGAGATGTGTCACTGATCACAGAAATAGAGATATACCCAAAAATCACATCCAATCCTCATGATTTTTGAGTTCCTTTGTAACAAACTCCCCATACTGCGTATGATAATCGCATATGCCTAAGAAAGTTGGTTCACACATATCAAGACATTAATACAGTCAAAACAAGAATCCATATAATACATACATGTAATGCAATGTCATAACACAACTAGCAGTTAAAACACAAGTATATTATCATTGAACATAACTAATCACTAAGAAAAGGTTATGCTAACTTAGCAATAATAAAACATACACCAACGATACATTTAAATTTAATATACAACCTTAGAATACAAGTCTTATGCCTCTTATTTACCTATATTGGTTGGAATAATGCTACTCTAACCTTTTGAACATTTTTGAAATACCAATTAGGGACAAGTTAATCCCAATTCTGATAGTTGAGATACCAATTGGACTCAACCCGAAGAGACAACACTGAATAGCACGATAGGAAAAAAGACAGTGCAATAGATTCTTAAATGCCTTTTAGCTTCCTACAGATTTAGAATGTTAGCACACCAATCTACAAGACTCTACTCAATATTTTCTCTTACACTAATAGATAGTTAACCTGAGCTCTGATACCATCTTGTCATGACCCAACCCACAAATAGTGTAGGTAGCTACCAACTCTACCCTAGATAGGAGAAATCTTATTACCTAACCATTTATTTAAGTGCAGAATTTAAATGAAATGATTTTTAAAATAAATAAATTCCTCACTCATGAATTAACTCTTACTCAAATACATTTATTAATTATTTACATTGTGGAAATAAATCAATAGTGATTCCTCAAACCTAAAATCCCCAGTACAAGAATACTAACAAACGAAAATAAAGACCAAGACACAACATCCATATAAGAGTGAAATGATAGAAACTGCTAAACAGTAGCCACTGTTGCACCTATAAAACTCCAACTACTACAATATGGATATACCCCAAAGTGGAGATATAGTAAGTATAGTATCAATACAACCACACGTACTTATAGGTAAATAGGTCGACCAGTGTTAAAAACAAATAAAAACAATAGAAAATAGGGAGTGAATCATAACCACAATTAAAGTTCCATATAACTAAACCTTCCAAGGACCCTTTATTCGGGCCTTTGAGATATTTCCCTTAGCATATCCACTACCTACCTATCATTTAACATTTTTGTGTATCTTTGTCCTTTAACAATACAAATTTTCCTTAGGTCCCCTAAGTCTTGTCTTATTTTTATCAAAACCAATCCTAGGGCTCAAAACCCAACACTGTTATGACCCTTTATTCCACCTCTAACAATTATACACAACACTAAAATACCTACTATTTTAGCATACTATAAGGAATAAGCCCATAACAACCCTTTCCATAATTAAGTATAGAATTTTAAAATTTAGGTTAAGGTTTTTCCCAAATTAGGAGTTAAATTTTTAGGCTAGTCTAGTCTTAGATGAAATCCAAGCGTGGGACAGCAAATAGAAATCCAAGAATGGATTGCTTAAAGGTTAAGTGACTTGGGGTTATCTTATAATGGTTAAGACAATAAGAATTCATAAAAACTTTCAAAAGTGAACTTGGGTTAGTAGAACTCTCAATATCAAATTTGATATAAAGGGCTTAGTCCATGCAAGACCCTTAAAATTTCCTTTATTTTATTTTTGACCTTCCCTCATGAAAAATATCAACTGTTCACTTGAATTATGTTTAGGGATGTTAAAAGGCTAATTTGGAAAAGTATGGGAATTTTTAGAAAGAGTTTGGGGCTATTTTAGAACTCTGAGGTAGTGTGCCTCCAAGATATCATCATGTCACAGGGGTTACCCTTCTCGATATTAATGTTGCATAGAGGTTAACCTCCCTGATATTGGCATGCCATGCCAATGTATAATTTTTGTCCAAACTTATTTGAGGGTTTCACTGTGCATTCATTATTCAGGCTCTAAACTTCAAATTGCTTTGAAATTCGTGTGTATTTCAAGTATGTTTCTCTTCCCTAAATTAAATTTTATACAAAATCATATATTTAATTAGTGTCCATGTGGTTTAATTATTGGGTTTTGAATATGGTTTGAGGGATTTGGAATGATTGTTTCATGAGTTGAGTTTCCATGGTTTTGAATTGGTTATTTATGCTTTATTGGGTATGGGAATTGAAATAGGGAACACGGATTTACCAAATTTTATGGCTTAATAGTTTGTAATTGACTTTGACCTTAACCCAACTTGCGAAATTGGTTTTGAAACATGGATATATACATAATCTACTTCACTTTTGAAACCTTGAATTGCATAAAAGCTTAGAAGAACATAAGTTGGTTTTGGAAGGCCATGGTGGCCATGGATTGGTTTAAATTAGAAACTTTGGAGTCAATTTGGATAATTGATTATGGAATGGCATAATGGAATTGGCTTGTAAGATTAACCTTATTTGGTATGACGATACCAACGGTAAATGCCTAATTAAAAAACTCCTTGGTTAATGGATTTGAATATGTATAAATGGTTTTAATTTAGACTTAAAGGAGGTTGTGTATCTCACCATGAAAAGTGGAGTCCCACGGGGACCGATATTGGAAGCCAAGTTTGCCGGCATAGGGGTATTTACGATCATGTGCATAGTTCACATGCTACGTATATATAATTTTTGGAATGGTTGGAGCCTCAATGGTGTGATGCCCCAAAAATCCAAGGCAATATTAGAACCATGCCTCAAGTGTATGATATATCAAAATCATGTTTTGCTAGTTTTATTAGTGATTTAGATACATATTAAATTCAAAAATAGCTCCTAGCTTATAGACAAGTCAAACATCCCTTAGCGATTAAATTCTTATGAAGTATATAACAATAGTCAGGTTCAAATAAGCATAAATTGATACACTGTGAATTTTTAAGCTCAAGATCCATTAACAGATAGATAATTAAATTAGATTTCCAATGATACAAATTCCTTCTTAATCTGATATAAGGGTGAAAAGTTATGGCCAAATTACTGAAGAACTGTCAAAGTTGCCCACTGACTATGACACTAATCACGACTCGTCATAAGACATCAGGGGTTATCAGGAGGGAGTCATGATCAGGACAACAAAGGATGAAATTAGGTTTCTGAACATGACTTATGGTCAGACCCTATAGGTGATGACCTAAGTCATCGGGACTGCTTTCAAGTGACCTCGAGACGGTTTCTAAGGGTTTTTTTGGTATTCTACACTTGTTTAACCCAAAACTACATCGTTTAAGCTATTTTAAGGCTTAATAAAAATCTAAAATAACCCAAAATCCCTCATTCTCAACACAACTTAGAAAATTCTCTAAGAACATGCAATTTTCTCTTCTCCAAAGCAAGAAATTGGGGGTTTTCATCTCTAAATCTCCAAAACTTCAATTTGAGAATCAAAAGTAATCAAGTATGTGGGTATTCAATGAGGATCTCCTTTAATACTCATGCTCAAATTATGATTTTTATTCATGAATTTTATGATTTTTATAATCTAAGGCTTTTACCCAATTGTTATTCTAAGTTTAAATTCAATCCCCGGTGGTATAATATTCACTCATAAGCATGTTTAATTTATGGATTCTTATGCCCATATTATATCATTCATCATGCCTATGTATGATTCACATGATATTACCCTAAATTTCAAGCATACGATCAAGTTATATGAGTTTTTCCTACTTTCTTCAGATTATTTTATAATTAAACCATGATTACATGTTTTTCCATAAGATGGCATCCTTCTATGTCCAAGAATTATGAATTCACACATGATAATTAGTTCTTGAAATTTTAGGCGTTATTCATGAAATTACCTTTTTATGATCAGTTTTCAATATTATCATGTTCAGTTGCATTAGTCAAAGCTAGTGGGTTAGGAACACCCAATACCTAGGAATTATAACATACATCAGTTTACATGTTTTTGAATACTTTAGATTATACATGAACTGTTATTTTTTAGAATACCATAACTTGATCATATCAGCTTTAGTGCATGTACCAGTTTATACTTCTATGTCATTCAATTGGGAGTAATACTTAGCATCAAGTGAACATAGGGATGGAGGCTCCCCTATCAGTTAGGTATGATTTATTAGTAGCAATCCCTAAGTTCCAGAACTATGTTACCACCATAGGTTATAAGGGGTCCCCCGTCAGTAGAGGCATGACACCTTAGTCCTTTGGGATATCAGATTAGTGGATCTACGGCAGCTAGTGTTGGTACCTTTAGCAAAGTACTGACATCCTTCCAACTAGGGTTACATGTTGGACCTCGGATATGCCGATTGGAGTTAGCTCCCACAGTTTCCAATCTGGTATTCAGCTTATGTTCAGTTTAGGTTTGCTTGACCAAGTTTTTAGTCTATCATTTATTTAGTTATTTAGATTATTTCAGTACATGTTTATACTTGGTCTTGCATTCTTCGTGTTTAGCTTATGTTTTTGTTCAGATATGCATGGATTTATTTTCAGTTATTCAGTTATTAAGTTTTATACAACATATACTTATACATGGTCATTACATTAGTTCATGTTCCATAGTTTCAGATCCGGTATTCATACATGACCCTCAGTACAATTTTACAACATATTCATCTTTAACTTGAGATTTAATATAGTATTCATATTTCTATGGCTTTCTAGTTTATAGAAATATTTTAGCTCAAAATTTAGAAATTTCACTATGCCTTACAACTTTTACGTACAAACATGAATTATATTCATATTTTAACAAATGGGTTATGTCCTCAGTTTTAAGGCATGTTTTACATATTTTCATGACTAGTGCATATCTCACATACTCGGTACATTCCAAAAGTACTAACCACATATATGTGTTTGTGGCTACATTATTTTACGATGTAGGTGCCAGATGTATCCCACACATCAGGGTCAGACATTTCATAGCTTCCATCCAGTAAGTGATGAGTTCTCATATCTTGAGGATTCAAGTCAGTTGTAGTTCTTGTATTTTATTTTCTTATTCTTATTTATTGATTAGGGATAGTTGGGGGTCATGTCCTGACTACCTATAATCAGTATTATAAGAGTATTCATAGCTGGTTAGTCAGAGCTATTGAATGTAGTTTAAGTTTCTCATTCTTTCGGATTACAATATTGTAAAATTTTCTTTTAGTAATGTATTGAACCATCTTATCTCATGATTATGCTTTCGCTCTGTAAATTTAGCTTTTATAGACATTATAAATCAGTTTCTCAAGTATCATGCTAGTACATGGGTTAGCTTGAGATCACTTATAGTTCTAAGCACTGTGTTACAACTAGGGGATAGTCTCGGGTCGTGATAGGTGGCTTTGTACCTTCCTTATATTTTCCTTGTTTATGTGGCTATCACGCACTAGGACCCTTTCAGCAGAAGAACTGAACTCATATAGCCTATGGGTGGTCTTAGGATGAATAGAGCTGCACAGTCCAGGATAATGATTTTAAATCTCATACTTAAGACTTTTTCCCTATCCCGACATCTTATATATGAATGTGTGCATATGGTTTTTGACTGATTTTGGACATTCCATTATGTTATCACTTTTCCTGAGTTACGTGCCAATTCTTTCCCACTGACTATCTTAGGACGCTATATTATTTCATGATGTCAGGTTCGAAGACACTTGTTTTACCCCTGTGCAGTGTTAGGTAGATTAGCATATTCGTCGAGTAGCTATGAAGTAGTGAGCCTCCATCCTTCAAAAGTCCTTATTATTTCCATATTCTTTTATTTTTGAATCAGTACTTTTGTATTCTTTTGGTCATGGTCAGGGACATGTCCCGACCTATTTGATATTCTGGTTTTAGAGGTTGTCATAAACAGATGTCGATTGGTTGGTAACTATTTTGACTCCAAATTTTCATAGAGTTATCTATTCTTCTTTTATTACTATCTTAATTGGATTTTGTATTATTCATTATCATTATCTTTGTGCTCACGAGGTTAGGCGATGGGGGTGGTCTCCGGTCTATGGTGGGCTTGAGATATCCATTTTGAGTCGTGACAGTCCAGAATGTTAAAATCTAAGTATGTGTTGGGAAAATGGAAAAACTAGGAAATATTCCAATTTTTTGACTCACCTACCCCTCTATAGTAGGAGGCAAGCTGCTACCACTACTCTACTATAGAGGGAATATTCCTACTATAGTGGAAGTTAGCCTTGCCTAATCCTGTCATAGCGGGTGAATCCCGCTATAGAACTGCCGTTATAGTAGGATAGTGCTGCTTTAGCAGTATAAGTGATGATGAATGCAGAAATTTCAATAATAATATTTTATATTTCACATTTAACCAAAGGTTAGGAAAGGCAATTTTAGGCAATTCTAACCTATTTTCCATCAAGTTCTTTCGCTGTTGCATGTTAATCCATCTCACTAACTAATTTTCCAATAATTAACTCTTAAAATATCTAATTTTGGTTTTTAGGAAGGATTTGACTAGACCTAGGTGATTTTTATGGTACAATTAGGTAAATTAGATGGAAAAAATTAAGTTTTGGTTAAAGGTTGTTAATTTATAATTGCATGCTTAAAATTCACAATTATATTCATGAAATTGGTAGAATTAAGGTGGAATGATGAGGCGGTTAAGGGATTGGGTTGTAATCCTTAAATGTGTTAGGTCATTATTTAAATTATGTTTTATATTGTTATTTTTAGATTACAACCAAGCTAAAATGATAGAAAAGGCAAGGCTCAAGCTCATTAAACTAGGTTGTTATTGTATGATATTAGATGTTATGTTATTAAACTGGTTCAATTCTTAAGTTGTCCAAGAGTATAAGTTTTGCATAAATTGGAGGAGTGTTAGTAAATATAAGCATATTAGTGGGTTAGAGGAAGGGTAAGGACGACCTACGAATGAATAAGCGTGTGTTGGGGCTAGAGTAGGTTGTTGGTAGGTTTATATAAGTCTAATAGAGTTTGATTAGGGATAGGGAGAGTGATAGTAGATGCGTGAGTATAGTGATAGGTGCATGTAGGTTAGTAAAGTTATTGGAGTGTACATATGAGGTTGTGGTTAGTTATAAATAGTATTGTAAATATAGCCAGGTTTAGAAGGGAAAAGAAGTGAGAAATGGACTTAGTATTTGGTATGGAAGTCGTTAGTTAGTTGTAAAGTTGGAGTGAGTAATAAGCATAGTATTTGGGATTGGAGTTGCTAGTGAAGGCATGAGTGATGACTTGAGAGTATGAATGTATGCCCCTGAGTGTAAGTTATCGGGTGTCAACTAGGATTAGTACTCTAGGTGTTCTCACATATGCATATAGATATATTTATGTATACAAATATATAAGATATGTGCTTGAATAGCCTTTGTTAATATGGGGTTATTAATTCTAGTGAAGACTTGCTTCATCTATGCTTATATATGAATTGAGTATTTGTGATTCACTTTCGAGCATTACTAATGATTGTTGACTGCAATGCATTTGATATTGAGATAATAGTTAGTTGTTGTTGAAATTGAGATGATATTGAGATGATGTTGAGATAATATTGAGATGATACTGAGATGATATTGAAATAATATGTACGTCTTACATGCAGTCAACATATTCATTAAGAGTGTGTGTTTGTGTGTGTATATATATATACATATATATATATATTGTGCCTTCAGCAGACATGGAGCTACTGCTTGTATTTTTAGCCTATAGTTTTCCATAGTTGTGGTAATGTTCTTCAACAGTGTTTCTATTTTGGTTCCTGTAGGGACCATTGTGGAATACGCCTGGTTCATGATATCAAGGATGATTTGGGTATTAAGCTTAGTTCATACTTGTTGCCTTAAGTTTTAGAGTTTGACTCATGTGAATAACAACTTGGGAGATATTCTAGAATTTGGAGTAGGGTGCTTACTCATCGATAGGGTCAATTAGATATTTAGGTTTGACAAGCTTGGTGGGTGTTGAGATTATAACTATGGCTTGCGTAGAATAGGTGCAACTTTTATTTCCAGATTTAGGTTAGTTAGGATTTTGTCTATAGGTTGGCTTAGTCTATTCATTACCCACCGACTCAATTTCTTCAATTTAGATAGGGTATGGTTGATAGATGGTCGGGTGATAGCCATTTAGCACTTGATGATGGTTTATTATGCTTTTGTCCTTGGTTCTTAGCTTTCGCCGAAATTTGGAATGACTGCTTGGCAAAAATTGCTCAAATTGGGCTTAGCATGGTTTTTTCCTTTGTTAATAGGACATCCAAGAGTGAATTATTTGGTTTTGAGATTTTATGTGTGGGACTCTTAATTATTTGCTTTGAGGTTCATCCAAAATAGTTATAGCCCTAGCAAGAGATCACAATCTTTTACCATCTCTATTTTTGAGTCTAGGTAGAGCTTTATGGACTTAGTCGTATGCTTGCCATTATGGATTTTTGATGGATCAACTTCAATCTTTGAGGTCAGTGTGATAGGATTGCATGAACAAGATGACTTTTTGCATGTTTTGGAGTTAAAAGTAGGTTTGGAAAGGCAAAAGAAGTTTAGATTTGGGTATTAGAGTTGGTTTCCTAATTCATGCCTTAGATTGCCTTTGGCTTGGATAAGTTTTTCTTAGTTGTGTTGGTATCGAGGTGGTATCAGTGTGATATGATTTAGATTAGCACACAATAGCCATTCTCAGTTCAGTTGGAGGCCAGTCGCCTATTGAGGTTGGGTTTTTTCTATTTAGGGAATGAAGTAAGGAATTTGGTTGAAAAGGGATGTCAATAGAAAGATTCATTGGAAATGTTGTTTCTCCATAGAGGTAATCTGAGAATTCTTACTCAGAGCATGCAGGCCCAATACCGCATTCATTCAAGCTTTCGTGGTTCTTTTATCCATTAACTTTTACAGATAAAGTCCCTTTACTAGTGAATATTGTAATGACCCTCTGTTATTTCCTTGATTACGTGCATTTCTAATGTTTCAAGCTCTTTACGGCAACTACAAGTCATTTATGACTTATTAAGATCGTCAGTTCAGTTATCAGATAGTTCATTTCTGTTTTACGCTCATTTTCTTGTTTTGGAGCTTTCGATATTAAGGAATTGGGCTCAGACCAAGACTCCTTGTAAATGATCTTAAATGAGAATTATGATAGAGCATTAACTCTGGAATATTGATTTTAGGTTAGGGCGATTCTTGGGTTAGGTTCTAAGGCTTCCAGGCTCATTTTGGACTATTAGGTGGACTGCATCAAAAATGAAATTATAGATGTATGCACTGTATTTAGTTAAAATAATCTCGGGTGAAAGTTTTGATGGTTCCATTGAGTACGAAATATCTAATTTGGTATGGTAGCAAAGTTCATTTGTGCGTATGTGGTTTCGAATGAATTTCGAGCACCTAATCAGAGTTCATTGTGGACTTAGAAAAGCTAATGCGGGTGGTCGCTGGGACAACACCTTCCCTTTAGTTGATGGTGGTGGTTTGGCTGTACTGATTGCCTTAGACCTTTTGTGGGCTGTTTTCTTGATGAGAGGTTCTTTTTGACATCGCATCTCAAGCCCGTAACTATGTGAAACTCTTTCATGCCAAAACAAACCGGCATGCCACAATAGTTGATCCAGATTTCATCCATCTTTTTCCCCTCATCCATTGAAACTTTTTCATCCGTCACGTACTTGATCTTGTGCTTTAGAAGACCATATACTATGCTTATTTGGAAATGGGAAGTGTGATCCTCAGGTAGCTCAAGAAAGTATCCAAAGCAGCTCTTCTTAAAAAATTCGTCTATGTTTTCATTCTTCATAATATTCTAAATTCATCAAAAGGTTGCCCCAAATGACATTTAAGTATACGATCACTAGTTAGTTATGCAGGGTCATCTATTGACATTGCAACTTGAAACCTATCAATACTAATAGTTTTGACAGGATCATATAGGGAATTTGATCTTAATTCATGCCCTATTGGTGATGTATTATCATCATGTTGATTATCATCATCTTTCTCACTTTCTCCTTCTAGCTCTTCTTGTTTATCTTCTTCTTCCTCCTCACATTTATTTTCCTCACCAGCCTCTATAAACCCTTCTCTACCTCCCTTTTTATAACTTTCCTCAGCTACATTTTTCTCTGACTGAGACTGTTTAAGAAGTTCCTCCTAATCTATCCGTACTCTAGTCTTTGTTGTTGGGTGGTCAGAAGTTGATGGACTTTCAGTTTCTTTTCTTTTGGGAGACATCTTTTAACTACAAACAACAGAAAAATAAAAAAAACATTAGTTGGACCATAAATTTCAATAAATTATTATACATCACATTACAAAAAAAAATCCAACGGATAACCCATCAGTTGGGACAAATGGGAAATCTGTTTGAAGACAGATTAAATATCTCCCAACAGATGTTCCACCTGTTGCAATAGATAGACCACCAATAACACTAAGACCACCACCAATGCCACTAACAATGCCTCCAAGACCACCGAAAATGCCACCAAGGCCATAAATTCCACCATCAAAACCACTAAGACAACCACCAAGACTACAAATACCACCACCACAAAGACCACCAAGACCATCAACACCACCAATTCCACCAATAGCCGCACCAAGGCCACCAAGACCGCCAACACCACCATCAATAACTATGCCAAGACCACTGATACCACCACCAACACCACCAATACCGATACCACCACCAACACCACAAAAATAATCCAATGTTTTTCCCAAAGCTAGGGTTTTTTTGGGTTTTTCCTATGTTTTTAGCATTAAAACTTAAAATTGTTAAACCATTCTTGAAGGTACTACAACTAAAAGTCTTCTTTTTCATCATTAACTAGAAATACCTAAATTTTTGAACAAAAATTAAATGTAGAACTCTTCTCAAACTCAATTACATGCGAAGACAAAGAAAATGATGGATACAAGAGAGAATGACATAAAAAAATGACAACTATGTGGTCGAAAATGGGAAGAAAATTGATATGTTTTGAAGGGTTGAGCAATATGTTGAGTAGTTGTTGTTTGTATTATTGAGAGAGAAATAAAAGAGCGGGAACTCGAGATTTGAAATGATGAAATATTTTTTCTGCAAATAGATGATTTGTATGGGTTGATCTGTATTTTTAGAAAAGAATGACAAGTTTTGAAATTATTAATTTGGACTAAATTAATCTTAATTATTTTATAAAATTTTATAAGATATAACTTTTAATCATCTTATCATAATGTGTATTAAGTTTAACTGGAATACTTTCTATTTAGGTATTAGCTTAATATTAAGTTAATATGAATCATTTTGACTTAGATTGATCGATCGACTTGGGTCAGGAGGAACACAATACCAACATCATGCAATTTCAAAGACTCAATTAAAGTTGTAGTTGACCCCATATACTCATCCCTAGTTCTAGATAAGTCAATATAGGTATTATCTTAACATTAAGTTGATATGAATCATTTCAACTCAGATTGATCGATCGTTGACTCGGGTCGGGAGAAACACAATACCAATATCATGCAATTGCAAAGACTTAATTGAAGTTGTAGTTGATCCCAAATACTTATCCCTATTTTTAGCAAAATAAATTTAGGTATTAGCTTAAAATTAAGTTAATATGAATTATTTCAACTCGGATTGATCGATCAATGACTTGGGTCGGGAGGAATGTAATCCCAATATCATACAATTGCAAAGACTCAATTGAAGTTGTAGTTAACCTCATGTACTCATCCCTATTTCTAGCTAAATCAATTTAGGTATTAGCTTAACATTAAGTTAATATGAATAATTTCAATTTAGATTGATCGATAGACGACTCGAGTCGAGAGGAACGCAATACCAATATCATGCAATTACAAAGACTCAATTAAAGTTATAGTTGACCCCATGTACTCATTCCTAGTTATAGTTAAATTAATTTAGGTATTATCTTAACATTAAGTTAATATGAATCATTTTAACTCAAATTGATCGATCAGTAACTCGGGTCAGGAGGAACGTAATTCCAACATCATGCAATTGCAAGGACTCAATTGAAGTTGTAGTTGTAATACCAGCATCATGCAATTGTAAGGACTTAATTAAAGTTATAGTTGATCCCATGTACCCATCCCTATTTCTAGATAAATCAATTTAGGTATTATCTTAACATTAAGTTAATATGAATCATTTCAACTCGAATTGATCGATCGATGACTCAGGTCGGGAGGAACGCAATACCAGCATCATGTAATTGCAAAGACTCAATTGAAGTTGTAGTTTAACCCATGTACTCATACCTAGTTCTAGATAAATTAATTTAGGTATTATCTTAACCTGAAGTTAATATGAATCATTTTGACTTGGAGTGATCGATCGACAACTCTAAACCTTTAAGTTATCACAAAATTCAAAACCAAAAATAAATTCTCTTTAAATGGTTATTTCAAACAACACTTTTATTAACCATACTAGTTAATAACATCAAGCCAAGCAATAATTATAATAACATATTATAATATACTAACTAAATTTACAATCAAGAAATTTCATCATAATTAACAAGACAATCGTAAGTTCTAGCTCTTATGGATAAATAGCAGTTAGAAATAACTAGGTTCCAGTTGTGAACTTATCAAGATACCAATTCGAATTAATATATTCTAATCATGGATATATCGCTACCATTGGAATAAAATAGATACCAATGGGTTCAACATAAATAGACAACAACTGAGGTAGCATGATAAGAAAGAAGAAGAGAACTAATTCCTCAAATGCCTTATAGTGCAATGACCGTCTAGGTTATTTCCTCAATTTATGAATATTTCCATCATTTTCAAACTTCCTTCAATGGTTATAGGTCATTTATGACTTGTTAGATTCATCGATTAAATTATCAAACAGTTTGTTTGGGTTTTAGGTTTATTTTTTTATTTTGGAGCTTTCGTTGTTAAGGAATTGGTCTAGGACCAAAACTCCTAGTAGATGAAATCAAACGAGAATTTCAACAAAGCCATTCGCTACGAAATATCTGTTTGATGGTAAGGGACCTTTGGTTCAAGTTTTGATGCATCCAGAATTATTTTGGGATATTAGGTGAATTCTATGAAAAATAGAACTGTAGGTGTAGACCCCACATTTACTCAATGTGATCTTGGATAAAAGTTTTGATGGTTATATTGAGTTTGAAATATCTAATTTGGTATGGTATCATATTTCATTTGCATCAACGGGGTTTTGAAAGAATCCCGAGCATTCGATCGAAGTCCATTCTAGACTTAGCAAAATCTAGGGCCTAATATCTGGTATGACCGATTTAGCACCCATGAGCTGCTTTAGCAGCCTTAGACACTGGGCTGGGAGCCTCTTTAGTGCCAAGGTGACCGCTAGTGGTAACCACGCCTAATTCTATATCTCTTTAGCTATTGAGGAGTTACTGTAGCGACCGTCACTCATGCGATTGGTAACCACTTTAGTAGTATCTTGGATTATTAAATCCCCATTTTCACCCAATTTTAAATCATTTTCTTCATCATTTTTACACTATTTTGAGAGATTTAAGAGAGGAGAAAATGAAGAATATTTATTGAAGCTAAGGAAAGTTAACCTAACAATCCTTGGTCATTTCCCATTAATTTTCCCCTCAATTTCTATCCTATTTCATTATCAAATACTTAGAAATTAGGTCTTAAATACCTATATCTTAGGGGATGATTTAGGACCCAATTTATGCACCATTTGTGCTCAATTTTTTAGCACACATTTCTTGTCATTCTAGGGACCTCGTGATAGATTCAATTTTGGATTTTTTTTTTGCATGACCCACTCGGCCATTCTTGACCCAATTTCTGACCCAATTCTTTATATAGCAACATAGGTACCAGTTTACTCCTAAATACATATAGTTTACAATTTTAATAGAATGGCAGTGTTTTGAGATCGTGGAGCAAAGGAAAATAATGTGTGGATTATTCGAGGGCTTGCAGTTTGGCATTAAGATTTAGTTTGGTCTACTATTTTTCATGAGATAGTGTATGATATCGATTGCATGCTAGGTAAGGATGATAGATCTGATTATGGGTAGGATTCCATAACTTAGCCTAATTTATGAGTTTGGGAATAGAAGGGTGAACTGACTCTTAAGATGAAATGAGTGTTACAGCGATAGAAGCCTATCAACCTAGATTATAAGCATGTTAACCATAGTTTATGTTAAGTATCCTTTAGTATAATTTTATTACTTGTCTTAGTGTATTAAATCATAGTTTCTCGGTTTATAGTATCGATATTATGATGGTTATGTACTACTGGGCCTGAGGTCATGGTTATGATACCAATTAGGCTCCAGGTGAGTATTTTATGCTTATAAAGGACATGGTTTTAGTCTGCAGACTCTTAGATGCTTATGATTGTATTGTTGGATGTTAGTGATGTCATGCATAGATTATGGAACATTCATGATTGCTTAGTGGTATGAAATTCTAACTAAAATCTTGATTTTACTACTGTTATCCTAAAAAGGAAGTAATCCCACTTTTTATTTTTAAAATGGATTCTTTCATATGGGAATCAAACCATCTTAATGGATAATTTATGAGTTTTTGGAACTAAAAGTATTGTTTTGGAAATTTAATTGAGATAAATTTTGATCGATGGTTTTACCACTACTATTTACTTCGATCATAAGGTATTCCGATCCTTTCTGCCACATTATGATGATTTAGTCCTAGAGTTGACCTCGAACAATGGATTTACAAACTTACACTTTTAGCCATGGTTCGAGCCCATGCATCTATTATATATATACATATATATATCATTGGTACTAGATGGAGTAGATTTATTATTATTATTATTATTAGAACTTAGATCAAGACCAGGCTAGTGGATATGAGTATTTCTAAACCCCTAGAGGCCCTTTCGTCCATGAGTCATCGTGCTGAAGAAGAGAGGTTATCGCAGGTCCTGCCTTTGTGAGTCGTCGAGCTAGAGGAGATGTATACATTGGGTACGTTATGGAAATTGGATGTATATGTTATTACAAATTTACTTTTATACATTTATGCATGTATATTTCCTATCACCAGTATGTTGTTTTGTTTCTGTATCATCATCCTTATGGGCCTTGCATTAATATGTGTTATGGGTGCTGCTTGTTGTATGTTGTGTGTTGATTACACCTTTCATTTTATGATGCCCGAATATGTATTATTTATCAGGATTAGATGGTTACTTTATTATTGTTATTATGGTTAGTTCGAGGCAGACTATTTATGGACTAATGTTGAGGTTAGAGGTATGATTCTGATTCTTTTCTTTTACGGTTATTATATTAAAGGTAATTATCTCATGGTTAGAAATTATGATTAGGGACCTTGATTATGTCAACACTAGTTTCCTACATGATTAGGATGACTACTTTAGGTTGTTACCTTTGAGTTAGCCTTGTATACCTATATGTATATACATATATCTAGCTATGATATTACCGTATATCCCTTTCTTCCCTTGTTTATTTGTATCGTATATGTAACCTTGGAATTTTATACAATTATATATCCTTCTTATATTATTTATTCATTTATTGGCTCGTGATATTCGGTATAATGCTTTAGCTCCTAAATATGGTTAGAATAGGATAGTTGATCGTTATCTCCTCTTTAGACTTATTGTGTTTAGTATCCTTGATAGTTGTCTATAGTTTATATCCCTTCTTGCATGTCATCTATATTTGCATTATATGTACTAGTCTTTTATTGTATTTATTGTACTATCTTTATTTATTTGTATTGATAGTCTGTTACTAGTAGTTTCGGACTATGGGTTGGCTTACCTACTGGTGGAATATAGTAGGTTCCATCATATCTTGAGATATTAGGTCATGACATATAGCTTTCTGAAGATTTGATATGGATGTCTGCACAACAATACACAGGATTCTACTTGACAATTTATCTTGTACTTGTGAGACCGATAACTAAGTGCTTTCATACCAACTGTCACGACCCAACTAACTAGTCCACCTAAGGAACCATGATAAATGATTAATAAATTGTAATTTGTTTCATTAAAGGAGCCGTCAAACTCTCTAATACTGTGTATACATATGCTAAGGTCTTATGATTACCAACTAGCCATGACCTGTATGGAATAAGATTTTTGTATGTACCAAATAAGCCAGACATTGAATGTCTACTGCTGCTATCCCAAACCAATATTGGTCGACCTTTATTCCAATATCCCCACCCTTATACTCCCTAACTTTCACCAATTTTGTGGTGATTACATTTATCAGTTCTTGTCATAATAAAATCCATGTCACATCACATACAATCACAATATGAGATAATACAATTTTATTTTCTTTAATAAACAAGCCTTATTACATAATCTCATTTCAGGTGATCAAACAACTTTTAAATTATCAAACAGGTTAATGATTCAATAGCATGCATTTCAACATGCAGACAAACACTCCAAACACTTGTCAACTTAAGTTAATCATTTTACATAAGCAACAATTATTCTTTAATGCAAGGCCAGCCAACAACTTATAATTCAAGCCTTATCAATTCAGCTTCATCAATTACAATATGTTCAAAGATCAATCCACAACTTATTCAAGTAAATATTATGAAGCCATATTTATCAAATTCAAGTACTCCCTCCATCCTATTTTTGTGTCATCATTTCCTTTTTGTCCATCCCAAAAAAAATGTCACCTTTCCCTATTTGGTAACTATTTAAAGAAACAATTCCAATTTTACCCTTATTGATCCCACTTATAAGACCCCACTTAATTAAAAATTATAATAGTACATTATTTCAGTAAAGGACAATTTAGTAAAAAACATCAAAGGCTTTACTTATTTCTTAAACTCCCTGCCCAGTCAAACTATGACTCATAAAATGGGACAGGGGGAGTATTTAATTTAGGAGTTCTCATTTGATGTGCCATGGTTTTATGATACTTTTGATACTTAAAACTGGAAAAAATGCAAGTACTTAGGTTTGTTTTGTTAGATATAATGTGTTTTTGTAATCATGTTGTAGAAAACTAGGTTTTGGAGATCAGATGGAAAAAAATAGTTGAAGCTAAGTAGGAAACCCAACCTACGATCCTACCTATGTAGAGTGGTGGCTTCGTGGGTCTCAAAAAGTGAAGAATCAGAGAACTTGAAAGCTGAAATTTTCTTTGACACCCATGATGGAGGTACTTATGAGGTGTGGGTAGCACTTGCGCCATGTAAGTTCATCGTAGGTCACCTACTGAAGCTGATCAAGAGCCCTGAAGTTTTGCTGCTACCCACGACATCACCCATGTAGCGTGGGTGCCATTTATGGACCGTAAGTGGGCCCCTAAATGGTCACCGACCCAAGTTTTCTGGTTTATTTTATTTTGAATTTTTAGGATTCTTATTTATTCTATAAATACTATTTTGATGATTTTTAGTTGATTGTATGCAATTTTACGCACTCATTATATTCACAAACACAGATTTGATTCTAAGATTGACGTTTGATCTTGGAATCCTCTTGTTCTTCGTTTTTGATTGATTAATTAATTTGAGACTTTGGATATTATTCTTCCATTGCTATGAGATTATTTCCATGCTTTCTTTGTTGAATTTCATGGATTTTCTTGCAACTATATGAGGCTAAACCTCTTATCTTGGGTTGTGGGAACCCTGGAAGAATAACAAAGTAAGGAAAATGAATGGTTCTTCTAGATCATTATTTATGCATGCATTATGATCTTCTTCGGATTGTGTGGTTCTTCGAATTGTTTTCTTCCTTTATTCAAGATCATCTTTACAAGAGAGATTACAATTGGGAAAAGAAGATTACAACAGAGATTTAAGGCTATCAACTCTTATCTAATTAACTTGATACTGAAAAGGTGATAGTTAAATTGGGATCAACAATAAGGGTTTGAAAGGAGACACTTTGAGACTCACAAGGAGAAGAGTAAAATTTACCAAGGCATTCATAAGACGGTTGGTGATACCTATCTTATCAGGTTTTGTATGTATATCATTGAGGTAGTCATATTGAGCATAATAATCCAATGGAGTTAGGAAGCCAAAGGAAACCCTGTAACACCCCGAGTCTGTACCCTGAATGTCACACGGTGCTTGTGTCCCTGAAGGACCACAAGCTAACCCATGACTGGTACCTGCTGTTATCACTTAATAATAATAACGAAATAAGTGCAAAAATTAGGCTGAATCTTCCATAAAGTTCATAACTAAAATCAGATACGGAATATTGATAAATAAATACTAAAAATTGAACATCTATCTAAAATAATCTTGTCTGAAAGCCTTTAACTATCTAAAGGTGGAGTTGATGGGACAAGTCCCTAACTAACTCCAACTACTGAAAAATAAAATAAAATACGTAAAAGATGACTATGCCCTCGAACTATGAGGACTCACCACTAAATCTACTACTGATAATTTGGGCTGCTAAGTACGGTCGGGAGTTCGTGCGTCTAAACCTATGATATAAGACATTATAGCGCAAAATAAAGGTATGCATTAGTACTTTGAATATACTGATATGTTAGATGAGGTAAGGCTGAATACCTGGGTTCATATGCATGAACAATATCAGACTGAATGATATGAGTATAACTAAATGAGAGTACATGTATATCTAAAGCTACTGTAAATACTGATTATGCAATGCTATGCACATAAATACATACACTGTAACTGAGATTACATTAATAATAGATAATGAGTTATGAAAATTGAATGACTGATAGCTGAGTTTATTGATACTGTATTACTATTAACTGAGTGCCTATTTTGGACAATCTTGATTCTGTGGAACTGAACTGAGTTTTGTGCTGAGCTGGGTGACTGTATCTGACAGTCCTGATTCTGAAACTAAACTGAGGTTTTATACTGAGTCTGAAACTAAAATTGTGGGAGTGTTCATCTAACCGATATACCCTGATTATGAACTGAGTTGGGGTCCAACCTGTGACTCCAGTTGGAAAGGTGTTAGCACCTTTCCAAGGGATAATGACAATGGCTATGAGTTAACCCTCTATGGCAGAAAGACATTTCGTCAACCCTCGCTAGCAAGAAAACTCATACGAGATGTATCAACCCTAGACTGGCAGAAGGATATCTCAACCTAAGCTGTCTACGTAGTTATGTAATGCAGGGATTGCTACTAAGGGTCAAAACCTTTACTGACAAGAATGCCCTTATTCTTGGGTTCGCTCGATGCTGGTTCCTTCTCCTAACTGAATAACATTGAATTGATTTGTAGACTGTACTAAGCTTGACTGGACTATTATTGATCGTGCTAACTGACTGAACTGTAATGAGTTCACTGAGTTCTGTTAACTGACTAAATACACTGAGTTTTGTTGACTGGCCGAACATATTGAGTTCTACTACTGACTGAATATACTGAGTTCTGTTAACTGACTGAATACTACTATTCGTGATATCACTCAGACCATTTGGAAACTGCTGTAAATCTAGGTAAATAGCTAGATAGTCGGGTATTAGATACCCCAAGACTCAATAGCATAGATAGTAAGAACATAGCACAATCTTGAAAAATATGATAACTAGTCACTTTGTCACAATTCATTCATTGAGCAATTTTATCAAACACTTGCATGGTATAAACTTGTATACTTGCTAACATGGTATGATTGCACTACTCGACTTGCATGAATATTTTATCAAATGCTTAGGGACATAATCTGTGCACATAATAATAATCAACATGCAAGTATCATGATCACAATTCCAACTCACAAATTTAAGGGGCTTTTAACATAAATCCACATAGCCCTATACACATGTAAATTACTTCACATGAAACTTGTAATAGATTATGGATATAAAACCCAAATAACATCATAATCGTGAATACAATCAATTAAACATGAAATTCATGAAAGAAATCATCTTGTAATTTAAAAAGTGTTCTTGAACTCCAAGGGTGGAAGGAAACCCTTGGATGGACACGTAACATACATTGATTGTTAATTCTCTAAAAGTAGTAGTGAATTTCTTGGAACATGGATCTTGAATTTGATGGCTTAGGGTTTGTTCTTGAGAGGACTTTTGAATAATAAGTGGATTTTGCCTTTTGAAAGGCTTAATCTCATGTTTTGGGGCTGAAATAAGGTGGGGAATTGACCTAAATACCCCTATGGATACAAAATTAAAAGAGAAAAACTATGCCTAGTGATGCGCAGACTGACGCGCCGCATCAATGGGGTCAACATGATAACCAATGCGCCGCATCAGTGGGGTCGATGCGATGATCAATATGCCACATCAAGTTCGCGTTAGTTCATTGGAATTTATACTAGAAGTTGGGAAAATATCTGTTGATGTGATAGCTGACACGATACATTGTGATCGCGTTGATCTACTATTTTGGTCACCTAAAATGATTCAAAGAAGGTCCACAAAATCTGAAACTCACCCGAAGTGACCTATTGACACACCTGATCATGATTCAATCCAAGGATCGACATTTTAAGGTCCTAAGGGTCGTAAAATAAGATTGCCAAATTATGAAGGCTAAAATAATTCTAAGTGTAAACACTTAAGTTGAAATTTCTAAGTCTGGGGCCTCTCTTTATGCTCTAAAGGATTGAGTTAAGCTTAGGATTTTGCAGGGTCTTACAATATCTATCCCTTGGGAATATTCATCCTTGAATGAGACTGTCTAAGCTGAGGATACTGATAGACTATGTTTACATACTGTACATGCACAACTGAAGCATGAATTCATGACTGAAACTATTGATATACTGAGTTTTCATACTAAACATGCATAACTGAAGCATGACTGAATTCTGAAGGCATGACACATAACTGAGCTATTTCATGAAGGAATGCATGATATAAGAATGCTATGCAACTGAACCAATACAGAGTTTGTAAAGGTAAACTGAGAACTTTGACTAGAGGAACTTCTTTGTTCCTCATTCTGCAAACCCGATAATCAAAAATTTCAACTAGGATTTGTTCATAAGAGAGGCTGCTTTGGACATCAATGCCCTCTATCGGGACTACAACTGTTGTGTCACTTATGTACTCTTTCGCAAAGAGACATGAAACACTAGGCGCACTGAAGCTAAGTCTGAAAGTAACTCAAGCTCTCAAACTACCTTTCTAAAATGACTGAGGATTTAGTAAGGACCAACATATCGAGGACTGAGCTTCCCCTTCTTGCCAAATCGTTTCACTCTCTTCATAGGAGAGATTTTCAAATACACATAATCACCAATCTCAAACTCGAGATCATTTCTTTGCACATCTGCATACAATTTTTGTTGTCTTTGAGCTGTCTTAAGTCTTTCCCTGATCAACTAAACTTTTTCTAAGGTATAAAATACCAAGTCAGGCCCTACTACTATTGCCCCACCCACTTCAAACCAACCAATGGGAGATCTACATATCCTCTCATAGAGTACTTCAAATGGAGCCATCTGAATGTGGCCATAATAACTGTTATTATACGTGAACTCAATTAAAGGCAAGTGATCATCCCAACTACCCTTAAAGTCAATCCAACACGCTCTTAACATATCTTCTAAAGTCTGAATGGTACTTTCTGCTTGACCATTTTTCTGCGGATGAAAGGCTATACTGAGGTGAACTTGGGTACCAAGACCCTTTTGAAAGGCTTTCAAAAAGTAAGAGGTGAACTGCGTACCACTATTAGAAATAATGGACAACGGAACTCCATGCAATCTGACCAACTTTTTAACATAGAGCTTGGCATAATCCTCGGCTGAATAAGAGGTATAAACTGGTAAGAAGTAAGTTTATTTGGTCACCCTATCCACAATGACCCTAATCAAATCATACTGGCGGCGATTATGGGGCAAGCCCATCACAAAATCCATGTTAACCTCCTCCCACTTCCAAGTGGGAATATGAACTCTTGCATAGTTCCACTAGGCTTCTGATGCTCGATCTTAACCTGTTGACATGTCGAGCAATTAGATAAAAATTCTACAATATCTCTCTTCATCCCGCTCCACTAATAGACCTCCCGCAAATCATAGTACATCTTAGTGGCCCCTGGGTGAATCGAGTAGTGCACACCATACACTTCTACAAGAATCCTCTTCCTTACGCCATCCACACATAACACACATAGTCTTTCCTAGAAATCCAACACACCATCTACCCCTTAGAAGAAAACCTCTACTTTTTGATCTTTGACTGACTCTTTTAGTTTAACTAAATTGGGATCTATGTTCTGTTTTTCTTTTTCCTTAGAAACCAAAGAGGATTCTAAACCATTCTGCATCCATACATACCCTCTGCTGAATCGACTAAGCAGACACCTAGTCGAGCAAGCTGATGAACTTCCTGAACTAACTTCTTTTTACCATCCTCCACGTGAGAAACACTACTTATAGACATCCTATTGAGAGTATCACCAACTACATTGGCCTTTTTTGGATGATACAAAACATTCCTGTCATACCTTTTTAAGAACTCTAACCACCTTCTCTGATGCAGGTTTAAATCTTTCAGAGAAAATACATACGACAGGCTTTTATGGTCTGTAAATGAATCAACATGAACCCCATACAAATAGTACCTCCAAATCTTTAAGGCAAATACTACAACTGCTAACTCAAGATCATGAGTGAGGTAGTTCTTTTCATGGGGCTTAAGCTGCCTAGAGGAGTAGGCTATGACCTTACCTTTCTATATCAAAACACACCTCAAAGCAACTCTTAAAGCATCACAATATATGACAAATCTGTTTGAACCATATGGTAAGGTCAAATCTGGGGCTGTAGTGTGATGAGTCTTCAACTCCTGCAAACTCTTCTCACAAGAATCTGACTACTAGAACTTGACTTTTTTCAGAGTCAATCTGGATATAGGGGATGCAATGGAAGAAAATCATTTAACAATCTATCGATAATATCTAGCCAAAACTAAGAAACTCTTAATATTTGATGGAGAGATATGCCTGGGACAGTTTCTTACTGCTTTGATCATTTAAGGATCAACTCTAATGCCATCACCGGAAACTATATGACCAAGGAAAGCTACTGGCAATAGGCAAAATTTGCACTTACTAAATTTGGCGAACAACTGATGGGTTCTGAGAGTTTTTAATACTATTTTGAGATGGTCTGCATGATTATGCTCACTGCGAGAGTAGACAAGAATGTCATCAATGAAGACTAAGATAAACATGTCCAAGTATTGCATGAACTCACAGTTTATCAAGTCTATGAAGGATGCTGGAGCATTGATAAGGCCAAATGACATGACTAGGAATTTGAAGTGACCATACCGAGTTTTGAAAGATATTTTTGAAATGTTACATTCTCTAACTCTGACCTGATAATAGTCTGACCTGAGGTCTATATTAGAAAAGTAACTGGCACCTTGAAGTAGGTTAACTAAGTCATCAATTCTAGGAAGTGGATATTTGTTCTTTACTGTGACTTTATTTAGCTGACAATAGTCTATACACATTCTGAGAGAACCATTTTTATTATGCTTGAATAGAATTGGTGCACCCAAAGGGGATATGCTAGGTCTGATGAATCCCATATTTAGGAGATATTTCAATTGTTATTTTAACTCTTTAAGTTTTGTTGGTTCTATTCTCTATGGCAGAATAGAGATAGGCTGAGTATCTAAAAGAAGGTCTATTCCGAAGTTAATTTCCTGCTTGGGAGGGACTCTAGAAAGATCTTTGGGAAATATATCTGGAACTTCACATGCTATTGGATTGACTCATGGATAAGAGTATCAAAACTAGAATCCTTAACTCAAACAAGATGATAAATTCATCACTTAGATATCATTTTCCTCGCCTTAAGGTAGGAAACAAGATGACCCCTAAGTGCTGAAGTACTACCCCTCCGCTCAAGGATAGGTTTATTCAGACACTAAAAATGAGATTCTATTTCTGTAGTCAACTGAAGCATAATATGAATAAGCCAGTCCATGCTGAGAATGACATCAAAATCTGTCATCTCTAATTCTACTAAGTCTGCTGAAATGACTTTCTAAGATACCATAACCAAACAGTTCCTATATACCTATTGGGCTATGATAGATTTACCCACTATGGTAGAGATTTAGAAGGTCTTTGCTAGGATTTCGAGACAGACTCTGAAGTCAACAACTATATGAGGAGTTACAAAGGACAAAAAAGCTCCTGGATCTAGCAAAGAATAAGCATGCAAATAATAATCTTATAATGCACCAACGACAATATCAGGAGAACTTTCTTGATCCTTTCAGGACTGAAGTGAATAAATCCTATTTGGGCATTTCCCAATAGTGGCACTGGAAGCGGCACCCTACTGATTTAGGTGACCAGATTAAGCTGGAGGACAATTGTATTGACTCTGTAACCCCACCTGAGGACACTCTCTAACCCTGTGGTCTAGCTTACCACATCCAAAACATACATCATTGCTATCTCTGCAGACACCCTGGTGGTTTCTGCCATACTTTTGGCAATGGGGATTTGTTTGGGCACTACTAACACTACCCTGAGCTTTAGGGCCTGGTGCCCTATCTTTATTACCGCTCTGAATTTTAGCACCAGAGCACTAGCTGAGGATAGAACTGAAACTGAGGATTTCAGATGGAACTGATAATGATTACCACCCTCTAACTTGGGTTAAGCAAAGTTGAAGCTACCTGTTTTAGCTATCTTAATCTCCCCTCCTTCTCCTTATTATTAGACTCTTTTATCTACTGAGCATGGACCATGAGCCTGGATAGGTCCATCTCCTTAATCAACATTGTGGTACTATACTCCTTTACCACACTGCTATACACACTCGACACAAACTTACTTAGCTTATATCTGCTATCTGCTACCACATGACGGGCATATTAGGCTAGCTGACTAAACTTGAGAGAATAATCCTTCACTATTATGTTGCCCTGCTTTAGATTAATAAACTACAAAACCTTTACTTTCCTCAACTCCAGTGGGAAGAACCTATCTATAAAAATAGTGGCAAACTCCTCCCATTTTATGGACCCTATATCTGCGGCCCTCTTTGCCTTCCACTAATTGAACCATGAGTGAGACACATCTTGCAACTGATATGCGGCCAACTCAACACTCTCATTAGTAGTCACCCCATAATATCAGTGACTTTTTGCACCTAATTAAGGAATTCTTGTGGGTTCTTATTTGACTTAGACCTGATAAATAATGGAGGATTCATTTGGCTGAAGGTCCAAATTCTAGCTACAGTAGTATTAACCACTGAGTTATCCTGGGCAGCACCTGAATGTTCATTCTGTACTGCTACAGAATGAGCCAAGGTGGTGAAAGCTACTCTAAATTCTACGTGGGAAACATGCTCATCCAAGGGATCTGGCTGGACGGGTAGAGGTGCTAGCTGGTTTTCCGTTCTTCCTTTGTTAGTGTTTTTTGGAGGCATATTCTATAAATAGAAGGGAAACTTGAATTCAATAAAAAGTTTAACTTGAGCTCATACTCACTCATACGATGTGGATACTAAAAGAAGGGAAACTTTTCCTAAAAAGCCTCATAGCCTCTTGTCCATAACTGTCGCACGCTACACACCCATGCACAAGACTCTACTGGACGCAGATTTAAGACTTCCTAGGACTTTGTTGAACCTTAGACTCTAATACTAAGTTTTTAACACCTTGAGTTTGTACCCCAGATGTTACACAGTGCTTGCAACCCCGAAGGATCACAAGCTAACCCATGACTGGTACCTATTGTGATCACTGAATAATAATTATGAAATAAGTGTAAAAATTAGGTTGAATCTGCCATAAGGTTCATAACTAAAATTAGATACTGAATATCGATAAATAAATATTGAAAATCAAACATCTATATAAAATAATCTAGTCCAAAAGCCTCTAACTGTCTGATGGTATAGTTGATGGGACAAGTCCTCAACTAACTCTGACTACTGAAAAATAAACTGCAATACTTAAAAGATTACTATGTCCTCAAATTATGAGGACTCACCACTAAATTTGCTGCTGATAATCTGGGCTGCTAAATACGGTTAGGAGCCCGTGCATCTGAACCTATGATATAAGACATCATAGCATAAAATAAAGGTATATGTCAGTACTTTGAATGTACTGGTATGCTACATAAGGTAAGGCTGAATGCATGGGTTCATATGCATGAACAATATCTAATTGAATGATATGAGTATAACTGAATGAGAGTATATGTATATCTGAAGACGTTGTAAATACTGATTATGCAATGCTATACACATAACTATGTACACTGTAACTGAGATCATATTAACACTGGATAATGAGTTTTAAAAAATAAATGACTGATATTTGAGTTTATTGATACTATATTACTGTTAACTGAGTGACTGTTTCTGACATTCCTAATTCTGTAAAACTAAAATGAGTTTCGTGCTGAGCTGGGTGACTGTATCTGATATTCTTAATTCTAAAATTAAACTGAGGTTTTATACCTAGTCTAAAACTAAAACTAAAACTATGGGAGTGTTCATGTAACAAACATACCCCAATTATGAACTGAGTTGGGGTCCAACCTGTGATCCCAGTTGGAAAGGTGTTAGCACCATGCCAAGGGATACTAACAATGGCTATGAGTTAACCCTCTCTGGCAGGAAGACATTTTGTCAACCCTCGCTGATCGAAAAACTTGTATGAGATGTATCAACCCTAGACTGGCAGGAGGATATCTCAACCGACGCTGGCTACATAGTTCTGTAACGCAGGGATTTCTACTAAGGGTCAAACCCTTTACTGATAGAAATGCCCCCATTCCTAGGTTCTCTTGGTGTTGATTTATATTTCTAACTGAATAAATACTAAACTGATTTGTAGACTGTACTAGGCTTTACTACACTATTACTGATCGTGCTAACTAACTAAACTAGACTGATTTTACTGAGTTCTGTTAACTGATTGAATACACCGAGTTCTGTTGACTGGCTAAACATATTGAGTTATGTTACTAACTGAACATACTTTGTTTTGTTAACTGACTGAATACTACTGTTCGTGACATTACTGAAACTATTTAAAAACTACTGTAATTTTAGGTAAACAACTAGATTATCTAGGTAAACTATTGTAATAGCATATCTTGAAAGACATGATAACTAGTCACTTTGTCACAATTCATTCATTGAGTAATTTTATCAAATACTTGCATAGTATAAACTTGTATATATGCTAACATGATATGATTGCACTACTCAACTCACATGAACATTTTATCAAACACTTGAGGATATAATCTGTGCATATAATAATAATCAACTTGTAAGCATCATGATCATAATTTCAACTGACAAATTCAAGGGGCTTTTAACATAAATCCACATAGCCCTATACAAATGTAAATTACTTCACACAAAACTTGTAATAAATTATGGATTTAAAACCAAAATAATATCATAATCATGAGTACAATCAATTCAACCTAAAATTCATGAAAGCAATCATCTTGTAATTTAAAAAGGGTTCTTGAACTCCAAGGGTGGAAGGAAATCCTTGGATGAACACCTAACATACCTTGATTGTTAATTCTCTGAAAGTTATGGTGAATTTTTTAGGAATTGGATCTTTAATTTGATGGCTTAGGATTTGTTCTTAAGAAGATTTTAGAATAATAAGTGGATTTTGACATTAGAAAGGCTTAATGTCGTATTTTAGGTCTGAATTAAGGTAGGTAAATTGACCTAAATACCTCTCTGGATGTGGAATTAAAAGAGCAAAATTGTGCCCAGTGACACACAGATTGATGTGCTGCATCAATAGGGTCGATGCAATGACTAACGCTCCATGTTGAGTTCGCGTTGGTTCACTGGAATTTGCACTGGAAGATGGGAAAAACATCCATCGATGTGATGGGAATGCAACATGTTGAGATCGCATCGATCCACTATTTTGGTCACCTAAATATGATTCAAACGAGGTCCAAAAATTTAAAACTCACTCGAAGTGACCTATTGACACACCTAATCATGATTCAATCCAAGGATCGACATTTCAAGGTCCTAAAATAAGATTTCCAAATCATGAAGGCTAAAATAATTCTAAGTGTAAACATTTAACTGAAATTTCTAAGTTTGGGACCTCTCTTTATGCTCTAAAGGACTGAGTTAAGATTAGGATTTTGCGGAGACTTACAAATACAGTCCTAGTGTTAATCTTAGATTGACTTCAATTGAAAACAATCAAGACTTGTTATTTATTACTATTTATTATAGATTCCCATAATTTTCTTTTTTGCACTTTCAGCTACTTAAATAAGTTTTAGAAATAGTTTCGACCTATTCTCTGTGGCATCGACCTCAATGTAGTTGGGTTACTATAATTTGATAGCAACCATATTGTATCTTCTTGAAGGGTATAGTTTGGGCGATATCAAATTTTGGCGTAGTTGTAGGGGAATATGATTATGAATTTTGATTGACAAAGTTTGTTGAGGTTGTTGGCTTTTACTTTTCTATTTTTGGGGGTGTACATTAGTGCATACCTAGTACTATGAGTCAAGCCAATCCTTTAATCCCATTTAATCCAAAACCAATAAGAATTCTACTACAGAATCATATAATATCGGAACACGGTCATGAAGCTCATCATGAGGGGCTTCGAGATGATCCACATCACTTGAATTCCCCACCTCCGTATGGTGTTCAGGAGAGTACTACGCTAACCATTTCATAGTTACTAGGAGAAAAAAACTAGAGGAGGGATAATGAGGCTACCTATTGTACAACTTAAGAGGAGAGACAGAGACAGGAAACACAACATAAAACAGAACTTGATAGAGGTAGAAGAGATAGAGCTTAAGTTCCCTAAGCTTATTAGTATTTGCTAGGGTATAATGATTCAAAGGATGACTTAGGTATGTTAAGAGTATTGAGATGGGAGCCAAAATTCATCCTGAGTTGCCCAAAGGGACGAAGTTTGATATTACTATTGCTATAATCCAGTTAGTGATCTGAAAGGCATGTTTGTTGTCCTGCCGACCGATGATGCTAACATGCACATCATGAATTTCATGGGGACCTTCACTTTATACAATTTCGAGGCAAAATTTTTTGAAAATATTCTATCAAGCTTTGAATGTTAGTTCCAAAGTTATTATATAAACTATCACTAGTAGAGCGTTCATGAGTTTACATTGGGAGGTAGCATCAAAAATCTTAGATCGGGTTTCTTTAACCAGTCGAGGGTAGCATACTCAAAAGGTAGATAGTGGTGCTGGTACTTATGCTATTAATGCTTTTAGGGGGTATAGGATCATAGATGATATAGTAGCTCAATAAGTTGCATAGTTGAGGATAGAGATTGGGTTACTAACTAAATAATTTATTATGATGAATACTGAAAAGGTAAATGCTGGTGGCTCACAAGGTAAAGCCCCTACATTATATAATTCAGATACTGATGAAGAGGATAAGTATCTTGATAGAGAGTTGGCGAGTTTTTGAGAAAAGGGAAAAGGGTTTAGTTAAGACACTTGGAACTTGAGGCAAGGTAACCATGTCAGAACTATGATGCGGACCAATATAGGGATATAACACAGAGAGATTAGAATACCCTGGGTTTTGGCCCTTGGAAATTTCCTGACCTTTGAGCTTACTATCCTTGTAACGACTCATCATACAATTCATATGGTTTAGGTACGGGTCAGGGGACCCTAGTCGTTAGAAGACCAATGAAGGGTGGTTGGGTTTCTATTATGGTTATAGTTTGGTAGGTATAGATCATTATGGGTGGTAATGATTTGTTTGGTCGGTCCCTTAATCAAATCAGTAACTTACTGACTTTACTTGGCTCTACGTACTAGTGAGTCACTAAGAGCCATGAGGATAAGGTGCGAGTCATTTTGACAAGTCGTATGTTGTCCAGTGTCAAAACAATTGAATTCTGTCTTAGGTTTGACTGGACAATACCAATCATATGGTATGGTCATGAGTGGGGGTTAAAGAATTGTATGGTGGATAGTGTATGGGTGACCAACTCATTGTTATAGTAAAGACTCCATGGTACGGGTCATATGTTGTGGTCACGAGTCAAGGGGTCGACTCGTAACCTCCTGTGGTAATTCTATAATTTTAAGTTGAAGGCATTCTGGACATTTCCCTTTTGTAACTCCCTTTGATACCATGACATAAAACACCTTTGGAGGCTTTATTAACTTATTATTCTCAATAAAACATTCTTAAAATCTCTCTCAAACAAAAGGCTGGGGTTTCATCAAGATAATCAATTAAGGCTTTCAAGGGTAGTTTCTCTTCATCTTCCTTGGTGTCAAAGTCATATTACTCCTCCCTCATTGTTATTTTACAAAGAGAATGTGTTTTAGTGTATGATTCTTCATGATATTATTATGGTTTGAAATAAAGGTTGGGGGTTTTGGATGTTCATGGCTGAATAATGTTTTTAATGGTTTAATGATATTTTTTTCATGCTTTTAATATGATTTTGACATTGTGGAATGGATGGTAAGGGTAAATCGATTTAGGGGTAATTGGATTCCCCCAAATACTTGGTTATGGTTTTGAAACTTATGTGCCCTCAACAAGTTGTTAAAATGCCAATAAGAATGATTCTATCACATAGTTTGACTATTCTTGAAATCTTTGAATTGCATAAAAGGTAATGGAATTAAAATTTTTTTGGTTGGTTTTAAATGGTTTAGAAAGGCCTTGATGGCCATTATTTTGGTTTAATTGGAAACTTTCGAGTCAAATTGGTTTAATGGTTTTGGTATGGCATAAAAGAATAGACTTGCAAGATCTAGTTTTGGTATGACAACAACAATGGTTAATGCATAATTAAAAGACTCCTTGGTAAATGGTTGGAATGTGTAAATGGATTTAATAGGGATTAAGGAGGGTCGGGTAGAAAATCCATGGAAGATTGTCACGACCTGAGGCTACCCCCTAGTCGCAACAATGGTGCTTACAGTCATAAGTTAACATAAGCTAACCCATGAGCTGGTACCTACTGTGACCACTAAATAAAATAGCACTGATATAACATATATAGAAGATAAGCTAATAAACTACTAAAATATGTAATACTATCATATCTGAGATAACTGATAAGAGCTAAAAGTAAATGACTGACTGTCTAACTGTTTGTCTAAAAAATTCTCTAACTGACTGAGGAGTTGATAGGACAAGCCCCCAACTAACTTCGACTAACTGAATATAAAGAACTACTGAAATAACTGGAATAAGAAATTATGTCCTCGATGGATGAGGAATCACCACTACTGTTGCTGGGTACACTAAGCTGTCTAGAAGCGGTCGGGAAACCGAGCGTATGAACCTATGTTATAAGAAAACATAGCACAAAGAAGAGTATGTGATCAGTACTTGGAATGTACTGGTGTATAAGATGAGGTCTAGCTAAAATACATGGGGTACTGTGCACATGAGATAAGGACTAACTGAACAACATGAAATAAATGGGCATGAATGCATGAAAACTATAATGCTGAGAATGCAAGACCAAGTATATAGATATTTCTAAAATAATCTATAAATTGAAAGACTAAAATCTGAATAAATAAATAACTGCAAATATGTATGTTTTGATTAAGCAAATTTGAACTGAATATATACTTAATACTGTACTCAGACTGTGGGAGGTATTATCTAACCGACATTTCTCATTCTGAGCTAACGGGGTCCAACCTATAACCCCAGTTGGAAGGGCGTCAGTAATGTGCCACGGGTACTAACACTGGCTGTGTAGATCCACTAAAATAGTGCCCAAAGGACTAATGAGTCACCCTCAATTGGAAGGTTCTCTAATGAGATATGTGTCACCCTTAACTGGCAGGTAAAGACCTTGTCAATCCTCAATTGGCAGGTAGACACCTCTAACCTATGTTGGTTACGTAGTTCTGTAACTCGGGAATTGTTACTAAGAGTCATACCCTCTACTAATAGCTGAGCCCTCATCCTTGAGTTTGCTAGGTGCTAAATCTTACTCTGAACTAAACTAACACTAGGACTGAACTGAACTAAGCTTGACTAAACATGATTTTGTAACTTCTAGTGCTCATCATGATTGTGTCAACTGAATACGTAATAGAGTTCTTGGCTTAACCGAATCATTACTAAAGTAATCTGAATTTATGTAAAAAATCTTAGGTATTGGGTATTCATAGCCCACCAGAACTAAATGATCACTGGATGCAATAACAGGCATAAAAACTGTAGTAAAGGATCATGGTTCAAAACCCATAAGTATAGACATTCTATCAAACGTGTTTGGATGATGAATTCAAACATAAGAATGCTTTAAATAGGGGAAAAACATGATTGTATTACTAAAAATCATAATTTGGGGGGTCTAACATGGAATTCACTTGAAATACGACATAGGAAACTGAAATTCAAAGCATGAGGAAATCAAATTGTGCATGGCAACATACATGGGATGAATTGAATTTAAAATCACCATGAAAACATGAATTAAACCCATCTTAAGCAATATAAAATACCATAATAATAGAAAAATCCATTCTTTAATTGAAAATATGGATTTTTTAGGCTCCTCGGGTGAAAAGGACCCATGAATAAACACCCACATACCTTAAGATTTTAACTCGAAAGGAAAAATACTATTCTTGATGCTTTCATGAAGGTTCTTGAACTTGGGGAACTTTATTTATTGATTTATTAGGGAGAAAGGGATTGAATTTTTGTTCTTGGGGGAAAGAGAGGGTTTTCTTGAGAGGAAAGTATGAAAAGAAGCACAAATAGTGCCCTAATTGATGCCCCAAGTCGTGATATCAAAGATTGGGTTGAGGGGAAAAAGACCCAATTACCCCTCAGTCATTTAAATTTGAAACTAGACACAACAGATTTACCGCGATACGGTCCTATCGTGGTCATTTATTTCCCTCACTGCGACGCGGTCTGCATGAGGATGGGAATAGAGTCAAAATGCGGGCTTACCATGATGATTCACTGGTTTCGTGATCCAAACATGTCCTAAACCTCATTCGAAAAATCCAAAACTTATCCAAGACATACTTCTTACATCCTTGAATATGAATCAACTCAAAAACAAACATCTCAGGGTTGGGAAGACCAAAATAAAAATACTCAAAGTTAGAGGTCTTAAAAATGACTAAGTCCCTAACACTTACTGGAAATTTCAGGCCTTAAGCCTATTTTGCGTGCAACTAAAAGCTGAACCGAGCTAAGATTGGTATGGGGTATTATAATATCTCCCCTTTAGGAACATTCATCCTCGAATGAGACTGGTTAGAATGAGTGTACTGTACTAAGGTAACTAAGATCACATTTTGAACATGTATGACTGGGAACATGATTTTATAACTGCGTTTGAAATGTGATACATTAACTGAACTGATTTCGTGAATGTATGCTATATATATATATATATATATACATATATATATATATATATAGCTGGAATGAGAACGAAAAAAGATTAATCTAGGGAAAAATGCTACCTCAAGCTGAGTCTGAGTTTGCAAAGAAAAAATGAGGGTACTTTGTACACATATCTGTCTCTGCTTCCCAAGTAGCTCCCTCAACAGACTGATTCCGCCATAGAAGTTTAACCAAGGGAATTTCTTTGTTCCTTATTTTATGAATCTGACAATCTAGAATCTTAACTGGAACTTTTTCGAAAGAAAGGCTATCTTGAACATCTATACTTTCTAAAGGAATAACAACAGCTGAATCACCAATACACTTCTTTAATAAAAAAATATGAAATACCGAATGCACTGATGCCAAATCTGCAGGAAACTATAGCTCATAAGCTACCTTCCCAAAATGGTTCAAGATTTTATAAGGGCCAACATATCAGGGACTGAGATTCCCCTTCTTATCGATCTCTTTACTCCCTTGATGGGTGAGATTTTTAGAAAAACTAAATCACCTACCTCAAACTCAAGATCTCTTCTCCTCACATCTATATAGGATTTCTGATAACTCTGGGTCATCTTCAGTCTCTCCTTAATTAACTGAACTTTCTCCACTGCATCAAACACTGAATTTGTCTCTATCAAAGTGGCATCACAGGTCTCAAACCAACCAATAGAAGATATATATCTCCTCTCATAAAGAGCTCAAATGAATCCATATGAATATTAAAGTGATAGCTATTACTATAAGCAAACTCAATCAAAGGTAAGTGGTCATCCCAACTACCTTTCAAATCAATAACATATGCTGTCAACATGTCTTCTAAGGTCTGAATGGTCGTCTCTACCTGGCCATCTATCTGAGGATGAAAAGCTGTACTGAGATAAACTTGGGTACCAAGACCCTTCTGGAAAGCTTTCTAAGAAGTGAGAGGTAAACTTAGTACCTATATCCATATGATAGATAATGGAATCTCGTGCAACTTATCCGACTCCCTAACATAAAGCCTGGTATAATCCTCAGCTGAGTAGGATGTATGAAATTGTAAGAAATAAGCTAATTTGGTCATTCTATCCACAATGACCCATATCGAATTATCCTAACAATGTGTATGAGTCAAACCCATCATAAAATCCATATTTACCACTTCCCACTTCCAAGTAGAGATGCTGAACTCCTGCAATGTACCACTAGGCCTCTGGTGCTCAACTTTAACCTACTGACAAGTTGAACACTTAGTTACAAACTTTGTAATATCCTTCTTCATACCATTCCACTAATTGATTTCCCGCAAGTCATGGTATATCTTGGTGGCCCCTAGATGAATAGAATACCGAGCACCATGAGCTTCAGCTAAAATTTTCTACCTCAAACCATCAACACACAGAACACATAACCTACCCTGAAAATGCAACACACCATCTCCCTCTTGGGAGAAAACCTCTACTTTTTTATCTCTGACTGATTCCTTTAACTTAACTAGACTGGGATCCCTATCTTTCTTTTTCTTTACTTTGGCAACCAAGAAGATTCCTAACCATTCTGAACCCATACACTGCCTTCAACTGAGTTAACAGACGAACATCTAATCTATCAAGCTAATGAACCTCCCAGACAAACTTTTTCTTTTCCTCTTCAACATGAGCAACACTACCTATATATAATCTACTAAGGGCTTCTGCCGCTACATTGGCCTTTCTTGGATGATACAACACATTCATATCATAATCTTTTAACAACTCTAGCCACCTTTTCTATCGAAGATTCTAATATTTCTACAATAACACCTACTGCAAACTTTTGTGATCTATGAACACATCAACATGCACTCCATAAAGATAATGCCTCCAAGTTTTCAAGGAAAAAACAACAGGTTTTAACTTAAGATCATGGGTAGGATAATTCTTTTCATGGGGTTTAAGTTGTCTAGATTCACAGGCTATGACCTTACTTTTCTGCATCAAAACATAACCAAGATTAACTCTGGAAGCATCACAGTAAACTACAAACCTATCTGAACTGTCTGACTAAGTCAAGATTGGGGATAAAGTGAGTCGAGTCTTCAACTCCTAAAAACTCTTCTCACATGATCTAACCCCTAAGCACAAAGGTGTTACCCCTCTATTCAATTACTAGTACAATGGGAAAATGAAATTGAATGACTCTATTTCTGCAATCAATTAAGGCATAGCATGATTGCAGGCAATCCATGCCAAGAATGATATCAAAATCAGTCATTTATAACTCCACAAGATCAATTGAGGTAACTTTCTAAAATACTGTAACCAGGAAATTTATGTATACCCGTCTGGCTATAATAAATTTACTTATGTAGACACAGAGAAAGATTCTGCTAAAGATTCGAGAATGACACCGAAGTTGACTCCTATATAGGGGTTATAAAGGAGAGTGAAGCTCCGGGATCTAATAGATCATAAACATAGAGATAAAAAAACCTACAATGTACCCATAACTACATCAAGAGAACTTTCCTAATATTGTCGGCTATGGAAGGCATACAACCTATTATGAATCTGTCCACTGGCTGCACTAGAAATGCTATCCTGCTGAGTTGGGTGACCGGCTAGAACTGGAGGATGGTTGGACTGACCTTGCTGAAAAAACTTTAGGAAATCTCTAACTCTATGGCTTGGCTTGCCAAATCTAAAACACACATCACTGCCAGCTCTAAACATACCCTGATGATACCTTCCATATTTCCCATAGAGAGAATTAGTACGACCACTGTTCACACTATCCTGGGACTTAGAGCCTGGCTCCCTATCCCGATTATCTTTTCTAAACTTAGGCATTGGTACACTAACTGAAGATGGAGCTAGGGATGAAAACTTTTGATGGAAATAAGAATAGTTATCACCTTCCGACCTTGGCTGAGAAAAGTTAAAACTACCTATTCTAGCCCTCTTATTTTCTCTTTCTTTCTCCATAAGATTCTCTTCCTCAATCTGCTGAGCATGAACCATAGTCTAGATAAGTCCAGATCCTAAATCAATATGGTAGTCCTACATTGCTTAACCACACTATCAGCTACACCAGACACAAACTTACTCATTCTAGAGCTGTTGTCAACCACCACATTAAGAGCATACCTTGCCAGCTGAGTAAACTTTAGTGAATACTCCTTTACACTTATACTACCCTGCTTTAAATTAATAAACTCCTGAATCTTAGTCTCTCTTAACTCTAATAGGAAGAACCTATCTAGAATAGTCATGGAAAATTTCTCCAACTCAACAAGCCTTACATCAACACCACCGTCCTCCTTCTACTGCTTAAACCAAGTGTGAGCTACATCCTACAACTAATATGCCGCCAACTCTACACACTCACTCAAAGTGATGCCCATGATATCGGTCACCTTCTATACCATATCCAAAAAATCCTGCGGATCCTTCTTAGAATTGGATCCCAAAAATAAGGGGGATTCATTTGGGTGAAATCCCAAATCCTAGCTGCGGTTGTATTTGCCATTGGACTGGATGGAACAACAACCTACAATTTTTTTTAGCAGCTACTAAATTGGATAAGGTAGTAAAAGAAGCTCTTAAATCGGCACGATAGACATGTTCATCCAGGGGATCTTTCTAAATAGGTAGAGGTACGGGCTGGTCCCCATTTTTTATTCCGTTATTTCTTTTGGGAGGCATGGTTTGTAAATGAAATAAAGAATGAGTTAGAAAGAGAGTTTAAATAGAGATTATGCTCTTTTGCATGACATGAATACTGAAAGAAGGAAAAATTTTCCTAAAATGACTCATATCCTCTCATCCATAAGTGTGGCATGCTTCATACCCATGCACAAGACTCTACTTAATGTAGTTTTCAGATATCGTAGGACACAATAAACCTTAGGCTCTAATACCATGTTTTATCATGACTTGAGACTACCCCTTAGCCGTGACAGTGGTACTTAAGGTCATAAGTGACCACAAGCGAACCCATGAGCTGGTACCTACCGTGACCACTAAATAAAATGACACTAAAATAACATATGCAAAAGATAAAGTGATAAACAACTACAAAATTAAAATACTAAAATATGTAATACTATCATATCTGAGATAACTAATAAGATCTAACTGACTAATTATCAAACTGTTTACTTAAAAAAACCTCTAATTGACTGAGGAGTTGATGGGATAATCCCTCAAGTAACTCTGAATGATTGAAATTAAAGAACTACTAAAATAACTAGAATAAGAAATCATGTCCTCAATGGATGAGGACTCACCACTACTGCTGCTGGGTACGTTGAGCTGTCTTTGAGCGGTCGAGAAACTGAGTATCCAAACCTATGTTATAAGACAACATAGCACAAAGAAGAGTACGCGATCAGTACTTTAAATATACTGGTATATAAAATAAGGTCTAGCTAAAATGTATGGGGTACAGTGTAGCTGAGATAAGTACTAACTGAACATAAATGTATGAAAACTTGTAATATTTGAGAATTCAAGACCAAGCATATACATATTTCTAAAATAATTTGTAAACTGAAAGAGTAAAATCTAATCTATATAACTAAATAACTTTAAATGTTTCTTTAAATATTTGCTTTGGTCAAGAAAAATTGAACTGAATATAAGTTGAACAATATACTGAGACTATAGGAGGTATCATCTAACCGACATGCCCCAATCTGAGCTAATATAGGTCCAACCTATAACCCTAATAGGAAGGGTGTCAGTACTATGCCACGGGTACTAACACTAGCTGTGTGGATCTACTAAATTGGTGTCCCAAAAGACAAATGTGTCACCCTCAACTGGAAGGTTCTCTAATGAGATATGTTTCACCCTCAATTGGTATGTAAACACTTTGTTAACCCTAAACTGGTAGGTAGACATCTCTAACCTATGCTAGCTATGTAGTTTTGTAACTTGGGGATTGTTACTAAGGGTCACACCCTCTACTATCATGTGAGACCATATCCCTAAGTTTGCTCAATGCTAAATACTACTCCTAACTGAACTGACACTGGGACTGAACTAAACTAAGCTTGACTGAATATGGTTTTGTAACTTTTAGTGCTCATCATGATTACTTCAGCTGAATAAGTAATAGAGTTTATGGTTTAATTGAAGATTACTGAAAAGATCTAAATTCGTGTAAAAACTCTTAGGTATTGAGCATTCATAAACCACCAACACTAAATGATTATTGAATACAATAAGAAGCTTAAAACTATAGTAAAGGATCATGGTTCAAAACCTATAAGCATAGACATTCCATAAAAAATGTAGGGATCATGAATTTAAACATGGGAATGCCTTAAATAGGGGAAGCAACATGATTGTATGACTAAAATTCATAATTTGGGGGTCTAGCATGGAATTTACTTGAAATAGGACATGGGAAACTTAAATTCAAAGCATGAGTAAATCAAATCTTTCATGGGATCATACATGGGCTGAATTGAATTTAAAATTACAATGGAAACATGATTAAAAACATCTTAAGCAATATTAAATACCATAATAATAGAAAAATCCATTCTTTGATAGAAAAGTGGGGTTTTTGGGCTCTATTGGTGAAAGGAACCCATGAATAAACTCCCCACATACCTTAAGCTTTTAACTTGAAAGGAAAAATACTATTCTTGATGCTTTATTGAAGGTTTTTGAACTGGGGAACTTGAATTATTAATTTCTTATGAAGAGAGGAGTTGAATTCTTATTCTTATAGGAAGGAGAGGGTTTTCTTAAGAGGAAATTTAGAGAAGAAGGGCAAATAATGCCCTAATTGATGCCCTAAGTCATGACATGAATGATTGGGTTGAGGGATAAAAGACCTAATTGCCCTTTTGTCATTTAAATTTGAAACTGGACGCAACAGGTTTACTGCGATGTAGTCCTATCGCGGTCGTTCATTTCCCTCACCACGATGCGGTCTGTATGAGAATAGGAATAGAGCCGTGGGCTTATCTCAATGACCCATTAGTTTTGTGATCCAAACATGTCCCAAACCTCGTTCAAAAAATTTAAAACTTCTTTGAGACATACTTCTTACATCCCTGAACATAAATCACCCAGAAACCAATATCTTGGAATTGAGAAGACCAAAATAAAAATCCTCAAAGTTAGAGTTCTTAAAAATGACTAAGTCCCAACACTTAGTGCAAATTTCAGGGTTTAATCCCCTTAGGAATGCAATTAAAAGTTGAATCGAGCTAAGATTTGTATAGGATATTATAAAGGTGGAGGTCGCAAGGGGAGCCTACACTAGAAACTCATATTTTCTTGAAAAAGGAAAAATTGTTGGTCATTAGTTAAACCCTTAAATAAAAGTGAAGATACATCCACGTACGGTGTTGATGAATTAGTAAAAATCTATTATTATAGACATATCATTAGTTTAGATCAAAAATGAGTTAGGATTCATGTTTAGATCCCGAGGTGGTAGGGTAGGGATGGCATTGTGATTTAATCCTTGGGTATTATGTGTGTATGTGGGTTATCTTTGGTATTACTTGTTAGTACATGTCGAGGAGCTATGGTCACCCTAAAAATAAATTATATATAAGTCATGGGTATTTCTAGTGTTGAATAATCTATTGGTCTTTGTAACGCCCCGAAGTTTTTCTTAGCTAAATTTTGTCCCTAAAATATCAAGCATTGGCTTCTAGAATAATTTATACTTATTTTCTGGTGGAATGCCTTAGATTTCAACTTTTCATTTAGTAGATGATTGAATAAGTTTTTCATCGACATAAGATGCATCCAAAACGGACACTTGGTGAAGGAGTTATGATTAATTTAAGTCCTAGTCATAAAACACCGTTATTCCTGTTCTTGGCGCGTCGCAGAGAGGGTGTAAATAACGATGGTCAATTTCCAGTGGTACTCCGCGATGGTGGCGCATTGCGGAGTGAGCCAAATTCTCATTCATCAATTTTTCGTGAGCTACCACGATAGTGGCGCATCGCAGTGGCCCATGAAATCGGGCTCCCAGTTATATTTTAATACCAGTCTCATTAAGGGTATATTGGATATTTTTCCACAGCCTTATCAGTCTAAAAATGATATTTCAACCCCAATTGAGCATATTACTCATACATTCACCAAAAATATTCAAGAACACTCTCAAGGGTTCCATATTGATAATCCAAATAAATCAAGATTCAACCGTGGATAATCCCCAAGTCGTGGGCATCAATAAGCATCCTTTAAATTTCTAGATAGAGGTACGTGGGGTTTATCCTAAAAACTATATGGGCTTAAAACTATAAGAGCATGATTTTTAGATTTTTATGCATGAATTTCAAAGGGGTTTTGGAATCTATGTTCTAAATTACGTAGTCTGAATGTTTTAATGTTACTATTGTTTTGACCTTGTGGTCCTATCCCCTAAATTGATTTACATGTATAAGTATATGTATGGAAATTTAGATTTAAGATCGTTGAGAGCATAAATTATGAACTCCCTCTCGTGTATTAAATTAAAGATTATGGTTTTGTGATTTGAAAGATGTTTTCGCAATATTATAGCATTTGAGCATGATTTGAAATTGTTGAGAGGGTTTTTCTTGATATAAATATGTTCTTGTATTTAAGAGAAAGAATTTCATGTGAATTGAGAGCTTTGACATGACCACCTTGTACTGTACTACTAAAATGCTTGACAAAGATGAGTTCTTTGTATGTGTTTACATGAGGTTTGAGAAAGAGTTTCTTTTAATTGATTTATTGAAATGGTGGTCCTAAAACTTGTGTTTTGAAAACAAAGATTTATGATAGACTAATAATGGCTCAGAGATATGACTTGCAATTCAATGGTATGACGATACCATATGTATTTATTCCATAACATATTATGTTTTTAGAGCATGTTTTCAGAGTATGTTTTCAGTGAATGTATGTTTTGATTGAGTTTGCTTAAAGAGGGTTAGGTGGTTACCCGAATAAGGCGCGATTTCAAGCAACTCTTAACCTGAAACTTATTTGCCGATACGGGTAGATTATTATTATACGTTGGCGACTGTCGTGTGGCGTAGTAGATTCAGAGACTCCGACCCTTATGGCACACTTAGGTTGGGGGCTCGCTGCCAAGTTAATGGCAGTTTCCATATAGCCCATGGAATTTCTTAGAGTTGTAGGGTATGCTACCTAGTGCAGAAGAACACAGATTTCTCAGAGTTGAGATGATTTTTATAGAGTTTTTAAAATGCCCATGTGAATTCTTACTAAATGATATACTTATGAACTATTTTAAATTGCTCTCATATATATTGAATAATAAATGATTATTTTGGATATGCTCTGCGCACCAGTATATCTATATTGACCGTCCTCCCCTCTACCTCTCAAGTTCTGAGACTTAGTCTAGGGGTCCAGATAAGCAGTAGATAATTTAGAAAGCTGATCAGAATGTGCGGTGGTTAGCCTTCTCTATTCCAGAAGGCCTTTCTTGTCAGATTATGTCACTTATTTCAGTTTTGATCTACTGGGGGCCTTATCCCAGTTTCAGACAGTTGTCAGATTTTCATGTAGTAGAGATTTCACAAACTGAGTCAGATGTTATTTAGATGTTAATTTACAGTTTTAATACTTATGTTGAATTCAGAGTTGACCATGTTTTCATAGCAGATTATGTTTTTGCATCTTCTTTTATTATATGAATATTGTGCATGATTACTAGATATATAAGAGTGTTCTGGGCCTTCATGGTTTGGGATGTCCATCATGGCCAGGCCCTAGTTCGAGTCGTGACAAACTTGGTATTAGAGCACGTTTCATGGTCCCAGGGTGTCTCCAAAATTGCGTCGGGTAGAGTCTTGTTTATGGGTATATAGTGTGCCACACTTATAAGCAGAAGGCTACTAGGAATTTAAGAATATTTCTCTCCTTTGTGATTTAATTCGTGCTTCAGAGTCTAATCTATCCCCTAATCAATGACCTCTTACTTTTTAGAAAACCAGTTATGCCTCCCTTTCGCACCAACGTTAATGCTCAGGATGATGAAGTCTGTTCCACCCATGGGATGCGGACACATAATAGTGCTCATACCCCAAAAGCTGTTCCTACTCTAGGAGTACCTCCTATACCGACCATTCCTTCCAGAGCTCCTCGGATAGGGGATAATCACACTCAACCTCGTGAAGGAGAGGTTTTTAATTATGAATTCAGATAGTCTATTCACATGCTTACATAGCTGGTAGCCATACAAATCAGAGGTTGGAGGATACTGGGTCTGTGTCTGTTACTTCTAAAGTTACTATAGTGGGCCAGTTCATGCAAATGAACCCGCTCAAGTTCTCTAGCGCTATGGTAGAAGAGGACCCGTAGGAGTTCGTAGATGAAATAGAGAATATTTTCAAAGTAATGCATGTTGATCAGGAGGAGAGTGTATAGAAATTATGTTGTGCCTATTTTTAATCAGGATACTGAGAAAGATCTCATAGAACTTGATATGGTTGATTTTGATGCCATCTTAGGGATGGACTCTCTCCATTCGTGATATGCCACCTTGAATTATAGGTCTTGAAGAGTCATCTTTTATTTTCTGAAAGAGTCTGTGATAGAATGGGAGGGACATTCTCCAGCACCTAGAGGGCACTTTATATCTTATCTCAAGGCCCGTAAACTTATTTCTAAAGGTTGCTTGTATCATCTTATTCGGATTAAAAATTTTAGTGCCAAAAGTCTTCCTCTTCAGTCTGTCCTCGTAGTGAATAAATTCCCAGAAGTCTTTCCAGATGACTTCCCAGGAATACCACCAAACAGGGAGATAGATTTTTGTATTGGTTTATTGCCAAATACCAATCCAATTTCTATTTCTCCATATAGGATGGCCCCTGTAGAGCTAAAAGAGTTGAAAGAACAGCTAATAGATCTTCTAGATAAAGGTATTATCCACCCCAGTGTGTCTCCCTGGGCTACATCTGTACTTTTTATGCAAAAGAAAGACGGTTTCCTTTGTATGTGCATAGATTACCGCCAGTTGAATAAGGTCACGATTAAAAATAAATATCCCCTTCCTAGGATTAATGATATTTTTGATCAACTTCAGTGTGCTAAATGTTTTTCAAGGATAGACCTTCTTTCGGGATATCACCAGTTGAAAGTTAGAGAGTCAGATATTCCCAAAACAGCTTTCCGAACAAGATATGGCCATTACAAATTCTTAGCCATGTCCTTTAGGTTGACTAACGCCCCTGCAGCTTTCATGGATCTAATGAATTAGTTTTTCCATCAGTTTCTGGATCTGTTTGTCATTGTATTCATTGATGACATTTTGGTATATTCTAAGAGCGAGGAGGACCATGTTAATCACCTCCGAATCATCCTTCAGACCCTTAAAGATCATAAGTTGTATGCAAAATTTTCCAAGTCTGAATTCTGGTTGAATACTATTGCATTCTTAGGGCATATTATTTCTAGTAAGGGGATTAAGGTTGATCCGCAAAAGATTGAGGCAGTGAGAAAATAGCCCAGACCCATGACTCTAACCGACATTTGGAGCTTCTTGGGTTTATTACAGAAGATTTGTCAAGATTTTTTCTTTCATAGTTGCACAACTTACTAAGTTGACTCAGAAAAAGGTAAAGATTTTATGGTCTGACTCTTGTGAGAATAGTTTTGAGAAGTTGAAAGATAAGTTGACTACTGCTCCTATTCTGACTCTTTCGGAGGGTACAAAAGGTTTTGTTGTATACTGTGATGCATCCTGAGTGGGACTTGGGTGTGTTCCTATGTAGGACAGTAAGGTAGTGGCTTATGCATCTAAGTAGTTGAAGGTGCATGAGCGAAACTACCCTACTTATGACTTGGAGTTAGCGGCTGTGGTTTTTACACTTAAGATCTGGTGGCACTATTTGTATAGGGTACACTTTGAAATATTTATTGACCACAAGAGTTTACAATATGGTTTCTCATAGAAAGAATTGAATCTCAGGCAGAGGCGGTGGTTGGAACTTTTAAAAGACTATAACATGAGCCTGCACTATTATTCAAGCAAGGCGAATGTGATAGCCAATACCCTCAATAGGTTATCTATGGATATTCTTTCTTATGTGGGGAAAGAAAAGAGGGAGATGGTGAAGGATATTCACTGACTTGCAAATCTAGGAATGCAACTTTTGGATTTCAAGGATGGAGGAGTGGTTGTTCATGAGATAGCTAAATCTTCCCTTTGTGTAGAAGTCAAAGAGAAGCAGGTTGAAGATCCTATATTGATGCAGATCAAGAAAGATGTGGGTCAATAAAAGGTATTTTCTTTTGAAATTAGTGGTGATGGTGTTTTGAGATACCAAGGTAGGTTGTGTGTGCCAGATGTAGATGGTCTGAGAAAGAGAATTCTTGATGAAGCTCACACATCGAGGTATGTTGCTCACCTTGGCTCTACTAAGATGTATCAGGATTTGAAAACCATTTATTTATGGAATAATATGAAGCGTGATGTGGCTAACTATGTTGCCAAGTGTTTGAATTGTCAACAAGTTAAAGTGGAACATTTGAGGCCAGGTGGTTTTTCTCAAGAGATAGCTTTACCTTTGTGGAAGTGGGAGATAATTAATATGGACTTCATTACAGGAATTTTGAGGTCCCGAAACCAGTATGATTCCATTTGGGTGATTGTAGATAGGTTGACCAAGTCAGCTCGCTTTCTACCTGTCAGGAAAAATTATTCGAGAGAGGATTATGTAAAGCTGTTCATTGTAGAAATTGTTCATTCGCATGGGGCACCTGTGTGCATCATATCGACAGAGGTACACATTTTGCTTCACAGTTTTAGAGATTATTTCAAAAGGGTTTAGGTACCCAAGTGAATTAGAGAATGGCTTTCCACCCTCATACAGATGGGCAAGCTGAGTGCACCATCCAGACCCTTGAGGATATGTTGAGGGCCTGTGTGATTAATTTTAAAGGTAGTTGGGTAGAGCACTTGCCATTGATAGAGTTTGCATATAATAATAGTTTCCATTCCAATATTAAGCTAGCACCTTTTGGTGCATTGTATGAGAGAAGATATAGGTCCCTGATAGGATGGTATGAAGTAGATGAGACACAGATATTTGGGCCTGATCTTGTTCATCAGGAAATAAAGGATGTGAAATTCATTGGAGAATGATTTAAGACATCTCAGAGTCATTAGAAGTCCTACGTCGATGTTAGAAGAAGAGATCTAGAGTTTGAGGTTAGAGATTGGGTATTTCTCAAGGTTTCTCCCATGAAGGGAGACATGCAATTCAGGAAGAAAGGTAAGAAGAGTACTCTTTATATAGGACCATATCAGTTTGTGAGAAGCATAGGTGGAGTTGTGTATGAGTTAGAATTGCCAGCTAGTTTGGGTTCGATTCATCCGGTATATCATATATCTATGTTGAAGAAGTGTATTGGAGACCATTCTTTAGTATCACCTGTCAAAAGAATCAAAGTGACAGACTCCTTATCCTATGAAGAAGAGCCTGTAGAGATTTTGGATCGCCAAGTTAGAAGATTAAGGAACAAAGAGATAGCCTTAGTTAAAGTATTGTGGGGAAACCAGAAAATTGAAGAAGCGACTTGGGAACCAGAAGTTGACATGAGAGATAGATACCCAAACCTTTTTGATCCAATGGATAACGAAATGGAAGGTACAATCCTTGCCTTATTATTTCTATGCCTTAGTATGCTTGAAATTATACTTGTCTATATCCCGCGTTAACATTCAGGGATGAATGTTCCCAAGGGGGTATATTGTAATGCCCCGAAGTTTTTCTTCGCAAAATTTTGTCCCTAAAATATCAAGAATTGGCTTCTAGAATGATTTATACTTATTTCCTGGTGGAATCCCTTAGATTTCAACTTTTTATTTCGTAGATGATTGAATAAGTTTTTCGTCGACAAAAGATGAATCCAAAATGCACACACGGTGAAGGAATTATGGTTAATTTAAGTCCTAGTCATAAAACACCGTCATTCCTATCCTTGGCGCATCGCAGAGAGGGTGTAAATGACGATGGTCAATTTCCAATGGGACTCCGCAATGGTGGCGCATCACGGAGTGGACCAAATTCCCATTCGTCAATTTCCAGTGAGACACCGCATCGTGGCGCGTCGTGGTGGTCCATGAATTTGGGCTCCCAGTTATATTTTAATACCGGTCTCATTAAGGGTATATTGGGTATTTTTCCCACACCCTTATAAGTCCAAACACGATATTTCAACCCTAATTGAGCATAGTACTCATACATTCACCAAAAATATTCAAGAACACTCTCTAGGGTTCCATATTGATAATCCAAATAAATCAAGATTCAACCGTGGATTTTCAAAACAAATTGAAGATTTGGAATTTCCAAGCCGTGGGAATTAAGAAGCATCCTTTAAATTTCTAGATAGAGGTACGTGGGGTTTATCCTAAAAACTACATGGGCTTAAAACCATTAGAGCATTATTTTTAGATTTTTATGCATGAATTTCAAATGGGTTTTTGAATCTATGTTCTAAATTACGTACTATGAAAATGTTTTAATGTAACCATTGTTTTGACCTTATGGTCCTATCCCCTAAATTGATTTACATGTATATGTATATGTATGGAATTTGAGATTTAAGATTGTTGAGAGCATAAATTATGAACTCTCTCTCTTGTATTGAATTAAAGATTACGATTTTATGATTTGAAAGATGTTTTCACAATATTATAGCATTTGAGCATGATTTGAAATTGTTGAGAGGGTTTTTCTTGATATAAATGTGTTTTTGTGTTTAAGAGAAAGAATTACATATGAATTAAGAACATTGACATGACCACCTTGTACTGTACTACTAAAATGCTTGACAAAGATGAGTTCCTTGTATGTGTTTACATGAGGTTTGAGAAAGAGTTTCTTTGAATTGAATTATTGAAATGGTGGTCCCAAAACTTATATTTTGAAAACAGATATTTATGATTGACTAATAATGGCTCAGAGATATGACTTGTAAGTCAATGGTATGACCATACCATATGTATTTATGCCATAACAGATTATGTTCTTAGAGCATCTTTTCAGAGACTGTATGTTTTGATAGAGTTTTAAAAAGGGGCTTAAAGAGGGTTAGGTGGTTACCGAAAGAAGGCGCGAGTTCAAGGAACTCTTAACCTGAAATCGTATTTGCTGATAGGGGTAGATTATTATTGTACACTAGCGACGGCCATGTGGCATAGTAGATTCAGAGACTTCGAACCTTGCAGGACACTTAGGTTGGGGGCTTCACTGCCGAGTTAATGGAAGTTTCCATATATCCCATGGAATTTTTCAGAGTTGTAGGGTATACCACCTAGCACAGAAGTAACATAGATTTCTCAGAGTTGAGATGATTTTTACAGAGTCTTTAAAATGTCCATGTGAATTCTTACTATATGATATACTTATGAGCTATTTTAAATTGCTCTCATATATGTTGAATAATAAATTATTATTTTGGATATGCTCTGTGTACCATTACATTTGTATTGACCCCCCTCCCTTTCCCCCTACCTCTCAGGTTCTGAAACCCAGTCTAGGAGTCCAGATAAGCAGTAGATAATTCATACAACTGATCAGATTGTGCAGTGGCAAGCCTTCTCTATTCTAGAAGGCTTGTCTTTTCAGATTATTTCACTTATTTTAGCTTTGGTCTACTGGCGGCCTTGTCCCATTTCAGACAGTTGTCAGATTTTCATGTAATAGATATTTCGCAGACTGAGTCAGATGTTATTTAGATGTAGTTGATTTACAGTTTCCATACTCATGTTGAATTCAGAGTTGACCATGTTTCCGTAGCAAATTATGTTTTTACATCTTCTTTTATTATATGAATGTTGTGCATGATTACCAGATATAGAAGGGCATTCCGGGCCTTTATGGTTCAGGATATCCGTTATGGCCAAGACCTAGTTTGGGTCGTGACGGTCTTATATAATTTTGCATATCGTATTGTTGATTATGAATTGTCCAATATTTAGGCATTCTCATGGTCTATTGGAGGAATAAGATTGGCAGACACTTACGTTTGGGATTTTGATAGATGAATAAAATTTGTCCCCAACAGGTCATGGCTAGAGGGTTCGTGATACCCATAGCATGTATGAACAAAGATCAGGTGAGTTTGATGGTTCCATGAGTGAATTGAGGAATATACTTATGTGTGTGATACTTGCTTAACTTGTCTTAGCCTGATTTTAACTTGATTGACTTGTTATTGGACTTGTTTTAACTTGGTGTTTGGTTTGACATGGCGTGATTGCTTATAACTTAAATTTTAATTACTACTATTTCTTAAATTATTATATAGTCTTGGATTGTGAAAGGTTTAATGTGCTTAAGATGGAGCAAAGAGTTCTGTATTCATAGATAAGAGAGAATAATGGGCATAAGTTATAGGTTAATTCTGGTATAATGTTTATAGGCTTGGTTGACTAGTAACTATCCAGTTGGGTCTTTCTCCAAGTATACTAGGTATCCATTTAATAGTCTTAACATGTGGTTGGTCAGTCCTTGATGTAGTTGTCCCTTTAGCATTTGTGATATTCCTTAGGGTAAAGCTTGACATAGTGGTTTAGGGTGGTAGATTCGTAAGGAAAAGAACGGTATTTCAAAGTGATTAAACCTAAGTTAGTAAAGGGGATATGTGAAATATTTGGGAGTTGGGTAATAAGTCTAATAAAATATATGTCCTTTTTGAATATTTAAGTTATATATGCACAAACTAATTCAGGTCAACTGATGAGGCTTATCAGTAGGTATGGTTTGTAATGATACTACTCTTTATATACTCTTTTTTGGGGTAAGTATTTTAAAGGAATCAGTGTTGGTTTCATGAGCAATTTGATAGTGATTCTTCATCAGCTCCTGCTCCGCTTACTCTTGGTGGAAGTTATGTCCTATTCACTTTCATCCATAAAAACGTATGTACCTGTTTAGACTAGATCCTTGGGAAGTTTATATTTTTTCTATTGACTGTAAATGTTTCCAAAATTAAAGTTGATTTTATTAATAGTGGTTACACTTTAGTGGTGCATGTTGAGACAAAAAGCTCTTGGTGTATGTTAAGTAACAATTTGCTAAAATATACCTAGTAGTGATAGAGAGATGGCAGATGCTCAACAACGACTGATAAGTCATCAATTTGAGGATTTTCTAGCACCTTTTAAGCCTAAATTAACATATTTTATGTTAATATCTTACATAATGCTCATTTATGTAGTAAAATTTGAAAAGGGAAGATGAGCAAGTCATTCAATTGAAAAGAGGTTAAATGTGAAAGAAAAGAGCCAAATGCTAGAAATCAATCCTAAGAATTGACCCTCAGTTACCACGATCACGGTCTAAGGGTCACGATCTTGACCAGTCAATAAATCAATTGAAGGGTGATCGCGATATGACTACTGCCATCGTAGGAGTTGTGAATGAGGTCAAGAGGTGGCGATCGCGGTAGAGCAGAAAAGTTTCAAGGGCATTTTTGTAATAAATGGCAAGTGTGGAATTGGGGATCAAATAAGGGTTTTTAGCTCTTTTTTATCCTATCTTTCATCTTCATCTTAGTTTCTAAGGTTTTATCACGTAGAACCTGGGACAAAATTTTTACTAATCTTGAGATAAAAAAGTGTTCTCTTGGGGTTTTCTTATCTTTTTAAGGTTTTCTTCCTCTTGGGGTTATGTTTGAATAGGGTGAAAGTGTGTATGGATTGAGATTATTAGCTTTACTTCTTAGTTAATGTTGTTGGGTTTCACAAATGTTTTATTATAAAATGAAATTTGTTGGTGAAAGCCTCAATTTCCCTAAACTCTACATCATCTTTGAAAGAGGGATATGGGTAGTCTAAATCCTACATCATCCATGAAAGAGGGATGTAGGTGACATGAGAATTTGTGAACAATAAGATAGATAATAGTTGTTTCCTTTTTGTTGTCTTAGAAATCAGTATAATTATGGAATTGCTATATCTTGGGCATCATCCTAGAAATAGGGATGCTAAATTGAGGCTTTATGGTGATTAATTGACCACACCCATGAGGTATTCAAAAGAATATGTGGGTGATAGTTTGATACTTTTTTGAAAGACTAGTATTGAAATACCTAACCTAGCCTACCCAAGCATGCCTTACGAAAGATTTGAAGTTGATTTTCATGTACCCACACACTAGCTGCCTCTAGTAAAGAAAATCTCCAAGATTTGTTCCTAATTGATTACACTAGTTATTCTTAGTCTCAAATTAGTCCTTTAAAAGACCAAGAATTGTCTTAAACTTTTGAAAACATTCAAAATTCTCCAAAATATCTGTATAATATATTTGAATTTAGGAAGTAACTTAATTTCGAACTTATTTAATCGTCACTCACATTGTTCCTCGTGGATTTAACCCCGACTCAAAGTTGGGTAATTATACTGACAGTGACCGCCTTGCACTTAAATTGATGTGTAAGTTGAGCGTTCTAAAAAATGGCATCATTGCCGGGAAACAATTTGGCGTATTACGTTAGTTTGAAATTTTATCTTACTTGCTTGAGTTCAAACTTGTAAATATTTGTTTGGGATTTTTTTTTCTTGTGTTAGATTTTTGTTTTTGTTTACTCCTCATTATGTCTTCTTGGAATAAATTTGAGTTTGGTGGTTGGAAATATTATCTTGATGATCCATGTCCATAATATGACGGTCCCTGATGAGTGGTGAATTTATCACGTATTCACACTCATCATACGTGCACATTACCATGTTTTGAATGAATAAGTGAGGTATATTTGTGATTAAATGCACCAATATTTACATTCTGTAGGCGCATAGGTAATCAGATGAAAATATGTGGATGCGAGCTAAAAAGATCAAAAGAAGGAAAGAAGTGCAGTTTGAAGACCTGAAGCAGAACATAGCCTAAGTTACTATGATTCTGGTATGAGGGCCGTGATAGCAGTATGAGGGTCGCGATTGCGATCAGTTAATATTTGTCATCTAATGTGATCAGAGGATTTCTATAACAGTCGAGTAGCTACGATCGCATCAAAGTTAATGCAATCATGGCAGCAGAGGATTTTGACCAGGGACAAAATTGTAATTTCAGTAATTCTGCCCAAATCCCTAAAAGAGGACTCAAACCCTATCTCTTGGAGAACATTCCATTACTCCCAATTATTGTAACTGTCTAGTGCTTAGTTTCCATTCTTGGAGAACAAAAATATTGTAATAATTTAGGGTGAAGAATACATTAGATTATCTTCTAAGTAGAGGATTAGAAAACTCCCATTGAAGATTTGATAGAGTTCAAAGTATGAAGTAACATTCACTTAGTCATTAACAAAAGTCACATCAATGGAGATTTTTTTTGTAAATCTTTACTTATTTATCTCATGAGTAGCTAGATCTTCCTCTTGGGGTTATGTATGAATAGGGTTGAATGTGTGTGGGTTGTTATTGTTAGCTTCAATTAGTATTTCATGTTGATGGGTTTTGCAAATGCTTAATGAAAACATGGAATTTGTTGGTGAAAGCCTCAAATTTCCTAAGTCCCACATCATCCTTTACAAAGGGATGTAGGTATCCTAGATCCTTCAACTATCCTTGAAAGAGGGGTTGTAGTGACATGAGCATTTGTGAACAATTACTTAGGTTTTAGTTTTTCCCTTTTTGTTATCTTAGAAATAAGGTTAAATTGTGGAATGGCTAGGCCTTAGGCATCATCCTAGAAGTAGGGATGCCTAAATTGAGGTTTGGTTACCAAAAGTTGAACACACCCATTTGGTGTTCGAAAGAATTAATGGGTGAAAGTTTTGTACTTTGTCGAAAGGCTAGTACCAAAACCCCTAATCAAGCCTACCCTCACATGATCTACTAAAAGTGAAGTTGATTGTTTTGTACCCACATGTTAGCTTCCCCTAATAAAACATAACCCCAAGATTCGTGTCTAAATTTTTTAAACTCCAATTATTCACAGCCCCAAATTAATACTTGAAAACCCAAAAAGAAATATTAGTTGTGACACTTTTAAACCCCCCTCCCCCTCATTTTTTCAATCTTGTACTTTAGGTTTGAATTTAGAAGGTTTTCTTTATTCTGAATTAATTTAATCGCCACACATTATTCCTCATGTATTTGACCCCAACTCTAAATTTGGGTAAATATATTGACAACGACCACCTAGCACTTAAATTGTCCTGTAAGTTGAGTGTTATCAAAAAATGGTGCAGTTGTTGAGGTACAATTTGGAGTATTGAGTTAGTTTGGAATTTTAGCTTACTTTCTTGAATTCAAACTTGTAAATAGGTGTTTGAGGTTTTCTTTTATTTCTCGTGTTAGGTAGATTTTTGTTTTTGTTTACTTTACTCAATGTCATCTTGGGATAAATATGACTTTGGTAGCTGGAAATCATATCTTGATGATCCATGTCCATATTGTAAAAGACCCCACTTTAGGCGAATTTGTAGATATTCTCCTCGGAGAGATGGAAGAACCATCTCGATCCTATTGGGAGTATGACTGATCTTTGTATGGTGGTTGAGATGGACATTGGAGTGATTGTCCAAATGCTCCCTCCCCTAATTATGCCAACCCAATGCTAGTTCTTATTATAAGTTTGATAGGTATCATGATACGACAAGGAAAGAACAATATGCTGGGTCCAATAGTTTTGAAGCAATACTTCAAATCATTTTGAATCGGGTAACTACAAAAGGAGAGAATATCCAAGACATACATCAAGCCAATGAGGCATTTGGAAGGAAGATCTCCAAGATAGAGAAAATGGGAAAGCAAACAAATCTTGTAAATACCATCACCTTGCCCCCTTTCTAAGATGAGGTGAATCAAGAAGAGAAACCGAGCTATGCAATTAATGATGCGCTTGGTAGTGAAGAGTCCTCGATGATTCCCAACCAATTGAACCAAATATTGTTGAAGATGCTGAAGTCAAGGAAATGGTGCTAGAGTCAAAAGAAGGGTCCAAGCCAATCTTTTATGATGACTTTAGACTATTTTGGGGTGATTATGCTAATAAGGATACAAACCCATAACTAAGGTATAGGCCTCATTCAAACCATTTTTAAATATTATTCTTAGAGAATGTGATGAAATTCCATCTACCTAAGCAACAAAGGATCATAGTGAGAAGGAGAAACACCCCTACATTCTAGAGTTCATTATTCCAAAGGAGCACATGGGAGCCCCATATTTTAAGGCCAAGGATCTCAACTTTTGGTGTACAACTAGTGGCCTATTAATATTCCCACTATTACCCAAAGAGCTAAATCATAAATTTGATGTGAATTTGGATAAAGGATTAAAGACTTCCAAGTAGAGGATAAAAGCTCTAGCGTTACGTCCTCATTCCTATCACGTTTCCTCTTGGAAGATCTAAATCTTCTGTCCCTCTGCCGCTCATATCATACAAAGTGAAAGTTCGGACGGAGATTCAAATCTTTTAAGTGGAATCATAAGTAATAGTTTGGAAGGTGTCTAGTCACCAAAGATGGGAAACAACTCATCACGCCACGAAAGTGGAATGTATCCTTTTATTTATGCATGGTAAAGTAGATTTTATTTTTGTTTATGCATAATCCATGAAGTTGTGGTGATATGAGGAGTGTTGATTGAAATTTAAAAAAGGAAAGTATGAAATTATCAAATTTCATAGAACTTAACAAGTGGTGTCAATTACCGTGATCGTGACCCATGTCACTACGATCGTGTCAACCGAGTGTCTAGCATTGCAAAAATCTAACCGCGATCGTGGTAAAAGTATTTTAAAAAGACCATCAAACTGCCATTCTCCCTCACACCCTTTTATCAAATTCTCTCAATTTTCTCTCTAATTAATCCGCGTGTGAGTATCCAAGTTTACATTTCAACTCATTCTCATCCTCCAATTCGGTGTGTGCTCTCAACTCTTTTGTTTTTATGTTTGATGTAGGCTTGAAACTTGTTTTTAGGAATAGGCCTGCACTAGTGTTTTCAATGATAAATCTATGTTTGTGTATGGTTATTGTTATGGTTAGCTATAATAGTTAGGGTATACATCATCGGGGTAGTCTTAAATACCCAAATTTCAGCCTAAAAATGATAGAATTAACGTGTACACCATGGGTTTGATTTAATGCCCCAATGGATTTCATGTTGCTTTCTTCATGTTTTGAGGGCATAATCTAGAACTCGGGGTTTAAGTCTCATAAACATAATGATTTATTGGTAAATAGGGCCTCACTTTGGGGTTAAAAATTTGGTATTTTGGTGATGTTGTAGAATCTGTTAAAAATGGTCTCAATTATCGTGATTTCAGTCATCAAAACTACGATCTTTGAACTGAAATTGTTGTTAATGGTTTGCAATTGTAGAACTGCAATCATGGTGAATGGTCCATAATCGTAATAACTGATACCAGTTTTCAGCTGAGTCCAAAAATCCTGCATGCCTATTTCTCACCCTAAAAAACCCACTATAACATTGCACATGAGTTTATTTGATTAATCTTGAAGGATTTTGGTATAAAAAGGCTAATGATGGTTCGAATTATGTTGCTTACAAGTACTCAGCCACAGAAATAGGAGACTATGACCACATCCACTTCATGGCTCTAGAATGCCATAGCCTCCACTACTCTGACCTCCCATGGACCAAAATACTCTCGTAAAAGGTATTTGATTAGACAAAGTAGAGAAGAAACTCCCGATATTCCATGCCAGACTTATTGCTATCGGGTGGATGATCTTTACTCTGGACCCCTACTATGCTAATGAGCAATGGGTGCACGAGTCCCACCCTACCCTTGTCTTAGTCTCTTTCACAAACCCATGGATGACAATTCAGGAAAAGGAAGTGCATTTTTTAGCAGAGTAGATAAATAAAGTATATGGTCTCCCAAATGCAAATATGGCTCAGTGCAAAGCAAAAAGGTGTGAGATAGGGACCTGGATGGCGAACATATTATGCCCTGGCAAAAAAAATTCCTGGGCCGAGATGAAAAGAGTTATCTCTATGAATGACTTCACAGTAAAGGTCAGGCTTTAGTTGACTATCATTTGTAGCAGGATATCTCCATGTACACACATGACTGTTGTCACAAACTTACGAGCTAGAATGGTGGCTTGTTACTTTCTGGCATTTACTGTGGATGTGGGACAAATTATGATTTTAGAGTAGAGGCACTTCAAGAATCAGGGGGTTCACTTCTTCTTTTTTCCTTACTTATTACTAAGCTTAGCAAGAGGGCAGAAGTGGAGTAATATGCTACAGATACTTGGGTGTACCCAGGCCCTCGCATCTTTCTACTCTAAATCTGGCGTGAGGGAGCACCTGGTTAAAGAAAAAAGAGAAAAATCAATTTAGGAAAATCGACAGCTAAGGAGTCAAAGTCGTGTAGACCATGTACTTTTGGACCTCTTAATACATTGGTATAGACAATAGGGTTATTAGAGAGATAGTTTCAGGATTTCCTCAGGAACCGGGAGAGTACTCCACTGCCAGCCACTCATATGTATCTCGGTCAGATTATGAAGTATACCTTTAGAAGTAGAAGAAGCAGGGAGCCACGGTTGCTAAATTGGAGAGAGCCTATTCAGCTTTGGTAAAATCATATAGGAGTCTCATGGAAAGATGGTGAAGAGAGAGAAAAAGAGAGATAAATTCTTTACCAAGATATGGAAAGGGGTTAAGGGCATCTTCAAGATGCTAAAACCCAAGGAGAGACTACCGTTTCCAAGGGTTGAGAGTGATAATAAGGCCCCGACCAAGTAGTTTAGAGCTGATGATAGAAGAGATGATGCAGAGTCAATAGAAAAAAGTCACTCTTACTGTTGTTTAAGGGAGAAACCCTATCTTTTACTTGTGTTTTTATTAATCATGTAGTGGTGACACTGCTAGATTTTTAGTTGGGGTGCCTAGCCCTGGATTTGTATTATTTTGATATATTTCTGGATGTTTTTATATCATTTTGATGACATTGTGGATAATTTTTATTTTGTTTTTGGGTTGCCACATCTGAGCACTCTAATGGTATCCACATTACATGGATTAGTCATTTTATTTTTGTTTTTACATTTTCTATTTTACTTTAATTTTATTTTGATTATGATGATGTCTGACGAGCTTTTCCCTATGATAGATTAATTGAAGACATTTTTATGGGAAGCATCGTGATTTGATTTTGAGCCATTGATGCAGGAAAAGTCTGAGTACCTATGGTATCAAGATGACAAATGCAAGGGAAGTCTGAGTACCTTTGGCATTGTGGATTTGGGATTGCACACATGCCATTGGTGAAGTCTAAGTAGCCATATGGTTGGCTTGCCAATAGTAAGCCAAAATGTTAGACAAAGGCTTGGGTTATTTCTATGGTTAGCAAATTATGCATGGTTCAAATGCAAAGCAAACACCCCCCCTCCATTCAAATTTTTTCAAAAATCAAGGGCATGGACGTGAGCGACTTTGTAACAAAACATTTTCTCTTTTTGTGATTCCAACATGGGGGCAATTGAGCCTCCCGCGAGTCCACATGCCATGTGCGGGGAGTTTATTTGTCTAAATCTTATGTATACTTGTGTCATCTAGAACTTGTCCTATTAGTCTCTCAAGGATAAGTTTTGATTGTATTTGGTTGGTGAGATGATCTTAGGCCATCTTGGTGACATTGGAAGCCCACTTAGCCTAAAAAGACTACTCGTGCATAGATATTATCCCTAGTTATCCACTTTGAGCCTTTGGACCTTTCTTTGACAAACAGATTACAAGCCGTGAGACTTTTAACTTTTATTCCTCTTTTGAAGCATACCCTCCTTGAACTTAAAAATGAAACTTGGGGCTCAAAGCCTAAGTTGGGGGTGGTGAAGAATGAAAGAAGTAACTTTGGTCCACAAAAGTGATAGTGAGTGACTACATGCTTAAGCATTGAAACAAATAAATAGAAGGAGAAATGACCCAACAAAGAAAATAATTGCATGAAACTTGCAATAAAAAGAAATGGAAGAAAATGGGTGAAACAAGGAAATAAAAGTAGGCACATTTGTAAAAGAAAAGAAGTAGTCCATAGGGAAAGGTGGATTAAATAAGTGTAATGTAGACGTTCAAGGAGGGTATATTCTATGATTGTTCCTAAATGATATCCTACCCTACACCGAACCTACATTACAGGATCAAAAAGTCCTTTGAGACCTCCAACCACGTATATTCATTGTAATGGAAACTGAAAATAGAGGCAAGCTTATGGTATGAAACTTGTTAGGAAAGAGAGTTCTTGTGAGGGGGAGAGTTTTGCACTTAAATTCCTTGGAGCATATTTGGTAGCTTGGTGTGAAAAATTTTCCTTCTTGTGAGGAGGCATGTGAACAAGTTGAGGCAGGTGATTTTGTCATCTTCTTAGAAAAGAGGAAAAATAGAGTATAGTGTGGTTGGGGTCAAAAAGTGAGTTACTCCTAGGGTATCAATTATTGTTACATTTTTGCTCTTTGAAGTCCTTTACATCATTGCTTATTATATTTTATGTTGAGGGGGGTCAGGAGAATAATTTTGCCCATGTTTGAAGAGCTACTTGAGGTAGTAAGCTTGATGTCATTATGATTATTAGGTCATATATTTTGGGCAGTATATGTTTGTTGTCTCATGGTAAGAGGTAATGTTGCTTGAGGACAAACAAAACTTTAAGTTGGGGGTGTCACTTTTGGTGAGATTGTAAATATTCTCCTCAGAAAGATGTGTGCACCATCTCGATCCTATTGGAAGTATGATTGTTGTTTGTGTGGTGGTCTAGTGGACATTGGACTGATTGCACAAACGCCCCCTCCCCTCATTATGCTAACAAAAAATGCTAGTTCTTCTTATGAGTTTGATAGGTCTCATGATAGGATAAAGAAAGAATAATGTGCCAGATACAATAGTGTCAAAGCAATGCTTTAAGCTCTTTTGGATTGGGTAACTACAATGGAGGAGTACATGCATCACATGCAGCAATCCAATAAGGCATTCAGAAGGAAGACTAAAAATATAGAAGAAATGGGTAAGGAGACCAATCTTTTAAATACCATGAATATGACCATATCAAGCCATATGATTGATGTTGAGCTTGATGTCAAAGAATTCTTGGTGATTTGCCACCCAATCGAACCAAAAATAGTGAAGGATGCCAAGATTGAGGAAATAGTACTAGAGTCGAAAGAAAAAGCCAAGCAAATCTATTGTGAAGGCTCTAGTTCATTTCAAGGTGAGAATGTAAGGAAGAATGTGACTCTAAAATTGGGAAGACAACCTCATTTCAACCACTTTTAGACATTATGCTTGGTGAATGTGATGAAAGTCAAACCACCTAAGCAAATAATGAACTTGGGAAATGGGGTATAACATCCTTATATTTTGGAGTTTGTCATTCCAAAAGGGAGAAATGATATCCCTCACCTGAAGGCCAATAAGTTCAAAATCCAATTTGACAAGTGTTTTTTTATGTCCTCACCAATAACCAATGAAACTATTCAAAATTGTTATGTGAAGTTAGGTAAGAGGTTCAAGTCTTTCAAGTGGAGAGATAGAAAATGTATCGTTGTGACCTTATCTTTGCCCAAATTACCTCAAATCTATATTTATCGAAAGTTGATCCGATGATACAAATCCTATAAATGGATACATAAATGATAACCAAAAGATGTCGTGCCGCAATTTTAATTAAGGCGATTATTTGGAGGCAATCCAAGAATTTTTTTCTTGATGTTTTCTTATGTTTTTTATTTTATTTTTAGCTTGTTTTTGGGTGTTTGTAGGTGATAAAATAAGTTGTAATGGGAACCTCAAGAATAAAACCTCGGATAAGTATATTGGACTTTCTTTTCATCATTTTCCTCTATTTAACAAGCTCACAAGGTATGCTCCTTAGTTAAATTTTCATTGAAGTATGAATAGTGATTGCATTCAATAATTTCTTTTGGGTATAAATTTATTTTATTTGAGCTTAATTTGGTTTAGTGTGGTTGCTGGAATGAAATTTTTTTAATGTGTGTCTTGTTTTAAACACTCAATTGCAAAATTCTTGCTTCCGTACTCTAGTGCATATCATGTGTTCGATGAAATAACTACTTGTAGTTTGTTTGCTTAATTGAGTAGTGGGTGATTTAATTGGGTTAGTATGATTACAAATTGTGTGTTTGGTGATGAATCGGTGCATTGAGCTTGTTCACATGTGTTGTTATTTCTATTTTCAAGCTCTTACCTTTCATGTGCACCACATGTTTGTTAAAATGTTAATAAGAGAGAAATACCTTATATGCTTGTAAATATTAATGTAAACTTTCTTGGGCCATTATGTGATCATTTTTAGAGCATAGCTTTGAGTCCAATTAGTCTTAAATGGTGGATAACCGGTGGTTAGTGGTTGAAATTGATGAGGTATGTTGCACCTATGGTAAGAGAGACATGAATGCTTACCTTGCCCTATAATAGATTGGGTGATGCCATTCTTAAGGGTATAGGGTTGTTTATGTATATATTGGTGCCATGAGTGTTTTATGATCTAAATGGGAGATATGTGAAGTTGTGAGGAAAGAATCCCATGAAGTGTAATGATATTGTTGCCTTACATTCACCCAAGTTTTTCTTTAATGGTTTAGGAAGAGTTAAACGTTCAAAAATACTTTCAGAATGTCATTGGCAAGAAATAAAATGATTTTAAGAAAAAAAAATATAATTTTCTTTTTGAAAAGGATCAAGGATGTTTTTGAGCTTTCTTTTGAGTGAGACCATTAAATTCAATTTTTGGCTCTCTCTATATAAGGATGAGTCCTTGACTCGGAGTAACATATTAAGCTCAAATTACTCAAGTTGGTTGGAAGATTAACTTTTTGTTCTGAGTATGATGCCATGTGTGGTGAGATTTTTGAATGATTCTTGTACATATTTGTAGTCTAGAACATGCCCCAAGTGTGTTCAAGGAGAAATCATAGAAAATCTTCGTTTGGAAGATGACCTGAGGCTATTTTTGACCTGTCACATAGCCAAATTTCCACCTTAACATAGTACCCTAGTTAACCCCTTTAAGCATTTTGGTCCATTTCTCTGTATTTTTGTAAAGATAACCTTGCAAAAACACCTAAGCCCTGTTTAAATCTGTTTTGGCACTTAACCTCCTTTGATGAATTGCATGATTTGAAGAAATAAAATATAAACGAAAGCCCAAGGTTAGGGGGGTTTGTGTAGTTGGGAGAATAATGTTTTGGGGGAACGAATGTGATGTGCCGAAATGAGCAAATAAAGGTGTAATTAAGGTAGTCAAATTATGTTCTTAAGAGACAAGAGACATATTTGATGATAAAGTAGCATAGCATAGCCCATAGAATGTGAAGAGACATGAGGTAAATGAGAGGGCCAAGAAGAGCTTAAAATTAGAAAGTCTCTTGAAAAAGCCAAAGAAATGAAGAAGAAAATGGTGGCTTTGAATTTTTTTATAAATGATAATAAAAAGGTAGTGAAATATGGGAAATTATTTGAAGGAGAATAAGATGGATAGTTTGAAAATTTTGGCACAGAAGGAGTTGAGCTATTGCATTGAAAGAGGACTTTAAATCATTTGATCCATATATGCTCCTTCCCGCACCTTAAACATTCATCTTGCAACGCAAGACCTTGGTGATTTCAAACTAGGTAAGTCTACATTAGTGGATAAAAATACAAAGGGCAAGCATATGGTTCTACTCAGTATACTTGAATTTCTTTGCGAGAGTGGGTGCGAATTCTTTCATTATTTGAGCTCTTTTAGAAATTTAAATGTCATGTGTGTGTGGAGCTAACTCTTGCATGTGAGTGACATTGATACTTTGGGGTAGAGAGTGAAGTCTTACTCTAGGTTTGGATAAATAGGTTAAGTAAATTGCATTGTGAATATTGAGGCAATCTTTAAAGATTTTGTGTCTCCTCTTTAGATACTTTGTTGATTTGAAAGGTTCAGGTGATAAAAACTTGCATCCTTGCTTTATAAATATGTACTTATTGAAAAACTTTGGTTCACTTATTGCCATGACATGTTTGAAAGTCTTTATAGAGATTTGTTAACTTGTTCCTTTATTATAACTTTTTTGTGGGTGGATTTGAGTTGAATACCCTATCTCATTGAATTGTTCTTAGTTGCTTAAGGACAAGTATTAGTTTAATTTTTGAAGTGTTGATAAGTCATCAATTTGAGCATTTTCTAGCTCCTTTTAAGCCTATATTAACATGCTTTTTCATTGATTTTATGTTAATCTCTTACTTAATACTCATTTATGTGGGAATAGTAGAAAAGGAAAGCAAGTCATTCAAGTCAAATAGAGGTTAAATGTGAAAGAAAAGAGCCAAATACTAGAAATCAAGCCTAAGAATCGACTCTCAGTTACCGCAATCGCGACCTGAGGGTCGCGATCCCAACTACTCAATAAGTCAACAGGAGGGAGATTGTGATATGACTACCGCGATCGAGAGTCGCGAATGTGGTCAAGAGGTGGCGATCGCAGTAGAGAAAAAAAGTGTCAAGGTCATTTTTGTAATATGAGGCAAATGTGGAATTGGGCTCAAATAAGGGGTTTTAGCTCATTTTCACCCATTTTTTTATCATATCTTTCATCTTCATCTTAGTTTCTAGGGTTTTATCACTTGGAGCCTGGAGCAAAATTTGTACTAATCTTGAGATAAGAAAACATTAGAGTGGCTAGTAAGTGAAGAATAGGCAAATACCATAGAAGATTCATTGGAACTTAAAGTGTGATTTACATTCTCTTTATATTTCATGAATCAAATTGATGGAGATTTTGCTATATTTTTGTTTATTATCTTTATGAGTTGCTAGTTCTTCCTCTTGGGGTTATGGTAAAGTGTGTATGGGTTGAGATTATTAGCTTTAATTCTTAGTTAATGTTGTTGGGTTTCACAAATGTTTGATTATAAAATGGAATTTTTTGGTGAAATCCTCAATTTTCCTAAACCCCATATCATCCTTGAAAGAGGGATGTGCTTAGTCTAGATCCAACATCATCCTTGAAAGAGGTATGTAGGTGACATGAGAATTTGTGAGCAATAAGATAGACAATAGTTATTCCCTTTTTATTGTCTTAGAAATACGGACAAATTGTGGAATTTCTATATGTTGGGCATCATCCTAGAAATAGGGATGCCAAATTGAGGCTTTGTGATGATTAATTAACCACACCCACGAGGTATACAAAAAAATCCAAGGGTGATAGTTTGATACTTTGTTGAAAGACTAGTATTAAAATCCCTAACCGAGCCTACCCAAGCATGCCTTAGCTAAGATTTGAATTTGATTTTCATGTACCCACACACTAGTTTGCCTCTAGTAAAGCATATCCCCAAGATCCGTTTCTAACTGATTACGCTCTAATTATTCTTAGTCTCGAATTAGTCCGTTAGAAGCCTAAGAATTGTCTTACACTTTTGAAAACATTCAAAATCCCCAAAAATATCTGTATTATATATTTGAATTTAGCAAGTAACTTTAATTTCAAACATATTTAATAGTCACTTACATTGTTTCTCGTGTGTTTGATACCGATTCCAAGTTGGGTAATTATATTGACAACGACCGCCTTACACTTAAATTGACATGTAAGTTGAGAGTTATCAACCACAGCAAGCGAGATGAATGAACATAAAGGAAAAATGATTACTCCAGACTCAGGTATACCATATACCCTAGCTCCTATGAAGTAAGGAAGTTGGAATTCTAGGAAAGAAAAGGCGATCTCAAATTCAAAATCAAATGAGCGCAAAGAACTGGCAGAGAAGGAGGCGAAATGTTCAAATGCAACTTGTAAGCATACACTCTTAGAAGGATTTCAAACAACACCTCATGTAGATGAGGAAACAAAGAGTTCTAAGCTAAACTATGTTGGCAATTGTCAAGTGCAAAAAGGTATGAAACTCACTTACATCCCTCCAGTAGTTAAGGATGGTCAAAATTAGTAAAGATTAATCACAATGAGGCTTTTGTGGAATGTGGAAAATGGTAAAATGCGCTGATAGGATATGTAATTGGTGGTGTTCCAAACTTCAAAGTGATGTTGAAATTTGTTTACTGTATCTGGAATTTTGTTACAACACCCCGAGCTTACTTACATGATGAAGGCTATTTGTGTTCTTATTCAAAACTGAAGCTGATGAGGATGAGATTCTACAAAATGGATCATATACTGACAACAATCATCTTATGGTGCTGCAAAATTAAGAGAAGGATTTTTTATCTAAAAATAAGATGCTACAAATTATTCCACTTTGGGTTATCTTTCCTGGTATTCCAGATTATTATTGGACGGAAGAGAATCTTAGTAGAATTACGAGTTTTATTGGTAAGCCTATATGTGTTGATTGATTAACTGATGCTCATTTTCTTATTGAGGTTGATATTACCTAATGCTCCCAAAGGATTTGTATATCGAGAAGCAGGATGGTGCTATACATTCACAAGCTATAGAGTTTGAATGGGCTCCAAATTTTTACTTAGATTATATGCACAAAGGGCATTCAACAGGTAATTGTCCAAATTCAAATAAGCCTACTAAACCAAAAAAACCTGTGCCTAGAGACAAAGCTTAAAAGAGGAAGTTAGTTCTTAAATGGCTTCCTAGAATTGATGTTGTTGGCCTAGTAAAGGAGCGTAAAGCTATACAAGTAAATGAAGAACAAGATAATCCTAGTCTAGTCATGAAGGGTAAGGTTGTACACGTAGAGGAGGAACAAAAACCCATCCCTACCCTGCAGAAAGCCTACCAGCTAAGCCAAAGAAACACAAATATCATGCATAATCAATCATTGTCAAACTCCTAGCTAGGAATGGATAGGCAGTCACCAGCATCTTTTGATAGGGATAAAGCAACTGAATTTATAGTAGGCCAATGATATTTAGCTCTTATATATAAGAGAGCTTAACATGCCCTTTAAGAAAAAGGAGCTTAAATCTTTCCTGATACAACATAAAGTAGATATTATTGAATGTTTGGAGACTAAAAGTCAAGCAACTAATGCAAAGAAAATTTAGAATATGTTTTGGAAAGAATAGAGGGTGTTTGTTGATTATCCCATAATAGTAAATGGTAGAATATGGGTTTGATGGAAGTATGGAATTATGGATGGAACTATTTTGGATACCTCAGCACAATTAGTGCATTGTAAAGTTCAAGATAAGAACCCCACTTTTATGTGTTGGATGACTTTTATTTATGGTCTTAATACGCCTACTGAAAGAGTGCACTTGTGGTATCACCTAAGACAAATAGGTAGAGGATGTTGTAATCAATGGGTAGTGTTGGGTGACTTCAATGCTATTTTTTCTCACGAGGATAGACAGAATGGTAGGGGTGGCATCGTATGATATATATTGAATTACCATATCGAATTGAAACTTTTGATATTGTGGTTTTGGTATTATGTAATTTGGTATGTTATATGGTATAAATTTTAAATTTTTTTGATATATGGTACAGTATTCAGTATTTATAAATGACATACCAAAATACTAAATATGACACGACCCGAAACCGGGCCTTGTCGTATAGGCATCTCAGCCCCAACAAGGATCGAAGATTACCCTATAACCTAACCATCACATTAATACACAAGTATCGGAGGAACTCCGACTACAAGATAGCAGAAACAAGATTAACAATCATCACTTAATAAGTGTCTAATCAATCCATTAATATCAACATGCTAAACCAACATACCAAAGTCCACAGTCATCCACAAAGCCTCTACAAATCTGATGTCTATAATACATCGGGACATGCCCCGGACAATAGCCAAAGACCAAGTCTAAAACAAGTCTAACTTAGGATAAAAGACTATGAAATGTATGCCTTCTGAAGTATGGAAGCTCACCACTTCAATGTCAACACTTGAACCGCTCTAACACCTGGTCACTGTGTAGGACGAGAAGAAGAAGCTCCGGCTACTGTGTCGCGTTGGGACACATCATTTAGAGATTATTAGTGGTTGGAGCGCTAGTATGTAACTCAAAGATAAGGATAAAATAGTTCCATCATGCAAAACCAGTTCAAACCATCATATGAAATCACATTTATATACATGGGCATATACGTAGGTACATATAGTTGTATAACATGCAAAAAAAGAGGACAAGACTTAGCATACATCTTTGAAGCACTCGATCATGAGACATAGAGAGAAAGACTCCAATCTTCCACCCTTATAGTTTAGAATATTTAAACTTCTCAGTTATATTAAGCAAGAGGACTCTAACCTCAAGCCGTCTCATCTTACATAACAAGTTGACTCTAACCACAAGTTGTTTTAGCTTACATGGCAAGTAGAATCTAACCACAAGACGTCTTATATAGAAAGTGGACTCTAACAACTTATATAGAAAGTGGAATCTAACCACATGCCACCTTATATAGAAAGTGGACTCTAACCACAAGCCATGACATTAGGCAAGTGGACTCTAACCTCAAGCCATGTTATTAGGCAAGTGGACTCTAGCCACAAGCCATTTAGACCATTTATTTAGTAGAAATTAGGACTCTATATCTAACCTTTGTCTATGCAATAACATCCATTCAATTCAATACTTAAGGACTCTAACCCATTTAGCCAACTTAAGCCACTAAGGCTATAATTCAGAACTATATATGACCACATGGTCTTTATGAAATCATTTATCAATAAATCACTTAAATGGGACAATGCCTTAGATTCAATCACCATTCTAGTCCATTTGTGGTCATCAATACCTTTACCAAACCATTCATTCTTCATTGGCATTGTTACACCAAACTTTAGTTCAAACACAATTCAATTTCATGATTAAGGACTCAAACCCTTTTAAACCAATCAAACCACCAAGACTAGAAATTAACTCATTATATGGCCAACAAGTCCTTTACAAAGTCATTTACCGAACATCCTTACTCATTAAGCCGTTGTCTTAGTTCAAAACACTATCAACATGTAACTAGTTATTTCTCTTAGACACTTTCACAAACACCTTGAGGGCATACCTTTTCCATGATCAAAATCAAAGTAAAAATCATAAATCTTAGAGTTACTCATGACACATTTGTTAAACCATAATCAAAAAGCACTCACATAAGCAAACCATCACCAAAAGCATGTATAAACACAAGTTTAAACAAGGGTTAACAATACTTATCACTATACATCAAAACCCTCAATATTTGATTTCAAAACCCACCATTCAAGAATAAAAATTGATGTTTAAAACACATGAAATTTGAGAAATAACAATGAGAGAAGAGTCACTTTCCTTATACAAGATGATTCACGGAAAGAACTTGACCCTTTTCTTGCCTCTAAATGGCCACTTGTGGAACCCTATCCTCCAATCTTCAAGAGTGAGTTTGAGAGAGTATTTGGAATATTTGATCCACCAAATAAATGTTATGAGAGGACACAATATGTTATATAGTATGGGGACTTAAGGGTGTTGGGGTGGGAAATGTCTAAAAATCCCTCAGCTTAAAAGTTGAAAATCTACTCACAGGTGGGTACGAATTACACGCCTAAACCATACCCTAGGGTATGAGTGGTACCCTATCTCATACACTAAACCCCATCTTGGTCCCTTATACTAACCATAATATGATCACCTAAGGCTAAATCATACCTTAGGGTATCAATGGTACCCTAAAACCTTACCTTGGATAGATTCAACTAAGGTAAGCATAAGGCATCATATGACAAGCAAGATGTTGACTTATACCTTAGACAGAAACCAAACCAAACACATTTATTAACATAGGAGAGAGGGACACAAAACCATACCCTAGAGTACCACTAGTACCCATGAGTCGTACCTTGCCCAGAATGTCCAAAACACAAGAAATTTTGAAAGGGCCAAGGTTTAGGGTGTTTCAGAATGCCATACCGAAGTATATAGTTACATAAATAACTTCTATCTCTCTCTCTATAGATATGTATATATATACAATATTAACAAATATCCTACTTAGTATTAGTATAAAAATATTTAAACATTAAAACTTTCGCTACTCTATCTTGATTGTAGTATCTTTTTGTGTAATCGACTAACAAAAGGAGTTGCTTGTACTTTTTTTTGAAAATTTCTATATGTGTAATGTGTATTTACGATATAATTGAGATGTACTTTTGAAAATTCTAAGTAATAATACTCTAGTATACGAGTATATACTATCGAGGTTGAACAAACTATAGTTGCCGATTACCATATTGCAAAATACCAAAACCGAACATCAAAATACCAAACCATACCAAATTAGTATGGTATGGTAATGGTATAATGCTTTTAACAAAATAATACTAAAATGACCATACCAAAGTTTTAAATACCGTGCATACTATACCATGCCCACCCCTACTGAATGGTGATCCAATTATGCCACAAGAGTTTGCTGATTTTCAGCGATGTATGGATGCTATTGGAGTTGTCCTTTACCTAGTAAAGGTCATAGGTATACTTGGTGTAATAAAAGATATGGATAGGCGAGAATCTATAGTCATATTGACTGGGCACTGGGCTATCCTACCCGGTTTATGCTGTATAATCATATTAAGGCCAATTTTAAGGATTTTAGGTAATCTAACCATACACCTATAGTTCAATATATGGAAGAAATTATCAAAGATTGCTTATCAATCAAAAGAGTTACAGAAGGAAATGACATTTGTGGATAAGGGGTTAGACATGTACAGAGCCAGGTTGAATGAAATTCAAGAGGAAATGGAAACAAACTTGTTTAACCAAACACTCATTGTTGAGGAGAGACTAATGCTGCAGAATTCGGAATACTGTTGAGACACAATACATGAAAGATTATTGAAATAGAAATCAAGAGCACTATGGATTCAACATGGAGATAGGAATTCTAAGTACTTTTTTGTACACTTAAAATATAGACAAGCCAGAAACAAGACTTCTTCTATTAATACTAACAAAGGAGTGAAGTTGACAGATCCTTATCCAACAAGAATTTGTGAACTTTTATACAACATTACTTGTCCAAGTTGATTTAACACTACAGAAGTCGATATTACTATTCTAGGGATGGTCTTTGTTTGAGTATAGATCAATGACAATACCTTCCGAAACCTGTGACTGCAAAAGACGTGTTGCTAGCACTCAAAGACTTACTTATATATGAAAGTTCTGGTGTAGATGGGTTTAATGCAAAATTCTTTAAAACTCACAGGGATATAGTTGGTTATAGGTAATAGAAGGGGTATTACAATTCTTTGAGTCTGGTAAATTGTTGAAAGGGGTGATATCCCTACTATAATACTAATTCCAAAGGTACAAAATCTTTTATATGTCAAGAATACAGATCTATTGCCTGTTGCTCTACAATCTATAAATTGATTTCAAAGATTTTAATAATCAAGTTGAAGTTTATGGTTGATTATATAGTTCATCCATAAAAATTAGCCGTTATAGGTGGTAGACACATACTTGATAATATGGTGATATCATATGAACTAGTGAAGGGATATTCTCAAAAGGGGATATGACAGATTTACCATTAAGGTGGATATAAGAAGGCACATGGCCCAGTGGAGTGTCATTTCTTAAAGATGCTGCTGGTGGAATATGGTTTTCCTACTCAACTGGTCCAATTGATCATAGAATGTGTATTTATAGTATAATATGCATTGTTGATTAATGGTTGACTAACTCTAATATTTTTAAGAAAATAAAGGACTAAGAAAAAGGGACCCCATGTCTCCTTTATTATTTGTGTTAGCTACAGAATTATTTTCATTGAACATTGAAGAAACTTAGGTTTAACCCCCAATTTAACTATCATCCTAGATGTGATAAGCTGGGAATTTTCCATATTTGTTTTGTTGATGGTCTTCTCAAGAGTTGTAGGGATGAGGAAATCTCTATCAATCTATTATTTGATATATCAACCCCTTTTCAACTGTATTTGGCTTGCAGGAAAACATGGAGAAAAGTTCATTATATATTGCTGGGATTTCATCATACCTTTAAAAATGGTTGCTGAGGGAATTGAATTTACCACCAGGTGATCTTTCTTTTAAGTATTTAGGAGTTTCTTTTCATAAAAGGAAGCTCTCCATCTCACGATGTATATCTCTTATGGAGAGAATGATTTCCAAAATTAAATATTTTTCTTCAAAATTATTGGCTTATAGTGGTAGATTACAATTGATGAATAGTGTCTTATTTGAGATGGAGATTATTAGGCATAAATTTTCTTATTGCCCAAGAATATTATTACTATGGTCAGCACTGTTTGCAGATTTTTTATGGAGAGGAAGAAACAATTGTTCCAGGAAAGCTTTAGTTTCTTGGGAAATATTCTCTCAACCCAAAATAGTATGGGGTCTAAATGTTATTGATATGTGTTAGAGTTGTGATCCGAATTTTATTGATCCATCCCAGAAAGTTTCGCGGTGCGACTCATGTTGGTGATTTTCAATGGGGTCTGTGGTGGTAGCGTAGGGATCAGGCCAACAGACCCGATATGGAACTTTATGTTTTTAGGCCTAGGACTTATTTGTATGCACATATTATATAAGTGAATTTAGTGGGTTGTTTTGGGTATTCAAAAAATTCAGTCTTCTCCACATTGTTCTCTCTTTCCATTATAGTGAAACATTCTTTGCCTCTGCTAATGGTTTTTCCTGCAAGGGTTTTCACATAAATCTATGTATTGTTCTTGTTTTCTTTTAATTGTGGTTTTCTTACTCTGTACGAATCATAACAAACTAGTATTAGAGACTATTCGATTGTTTTCTCGGGGATGGCAACCATGAAGTATTATATTCCGTTATTGGATTGCAACACCAGATTGTTGTTATGGTAGATTAAGATGTGGGTTATGCTTGCACAGATAGATTTAGATGATACTTTATTAGGGTTTGATAAGATGCCCTCATTGTGGACGGATGAGGACAAACGACGTGAGGGTGGGAAGGCTCTATCTCAGATACACCTTTATTTATCCAATCAGATTCTATAGGATGTTTTGAAGGAGACCACAGCCACTGCGTTGTGGTTAAAACTGGAATCACTGTGTATGACGAAGAGCCTAACAAGTAAGTTGTATCTCAAGCAATAACTTTATTCCTATCGCATGTCTGAGGGTGCGTCCTAGAAGGATCACCTATCTATATTTAAGAAAATTATCTCTAATTTAGAAACTCTAGAGGTTAAGTATAATGAGGAAGATCTAAGGTTGATTTTGTTGTGTTCGTTGCCTGCATCATACACGACCTTTAGGGATACAATTTTATATAGTTGTGATACCCTGACGATTGATAAAGTCTATGATGTGTTGTTCTCTAAGGAGAAGATGAAGCATCTTGTGAATGGGTCGGAGACTCAAGGATATGGTCTCATTGTTCTAGGAGAAAGGACTCGTGAGAGGAATTCTGGGGATGATGATAGGAATAGGTCAAAATCCAGAAACAGAAACAAAACCTGTAATTACTGCAAGAAGAAGGGCCATATCAAATCCGAGTGTAGGAAGTTACAGAATAAAGAGAAAAAAAAAGTTTTGAAACTGAAGGAAAACCAACCAGAGAAGTCTGGTGAAGCCAGTTTTATTGAAGATGACGGTAGTGATGGAGAACTCTTGGTAGTTTTTTATGGTAACTCCAAACCTTGTGAGGATTAGATTCTTGATTCAGCTTGAATGTTTCATATGTGTCATAATCGGGATTGGTTTACAATATATGAAACAGTCTCTAAAGGTGTTGTGTTGATAAGAAATAACACACCTTGTAAGATAGTTGGTATTGGAACAATCAGGATCAAGATATTTGATGGGGTTGTGAGGATACTTGGTGATGTACGGCATGTCCCAGACCTGAAAAAAAATCTTATTTCCTTGAGTACCCTTGATTCGAATAGTTATAGGTACACTGGTGAAGGTGAGTCCTGAAGGTTACTAAAGGTGCTTTTATTATGATGAAGGGACAGAGAAAGTCTGCAAATTTGTATATCCTACAAGGTTCTACTGTTATAGGTGATGAAACTATTTTTACCTTCTCTATATCAGAAAGTGACGTTGCTAAACTTTGGCATATGTGTCTGGGTATATGAGTGAAAATGAGATGGCTGAACTAAGTAGGAGAGGATTTCTTGATGGGTAGAGTATTACTAAATTGGATTTCTGTGAGCACTGCTTTTAGGAAGAAGAAGAAGAGAGACAGATTCACTAAAGGCATCCACTCAACTAAGGGCACACTTTACATTCATTCTGATCTCTGGGGTCTGCTAGAGTACCTTCGAGAGGAGGTGCTAATTACTTGTTGATTATTATTAATGACTATTCCAAAGACGTTTAGGTGTTCTTTATGAAGCAAAAAAATAATGTATTGCCTACTTTCAAGGAGTGGAAGACTATGATTGAAACGCAAACAGGGAAGCAGGTAAAATGTCTTCAGACTGATAATGGTTTAGATTTCTATTCTATTGAATTTAATGCTTTGTGCAAGTCAGAAGGAATTGTGAGGCACTTAATAGTTTGTCATACTCTGCAGCAGAATAGTGTAGCCAAATGAATGAATAAGACTATAATGGAGAAGGTATGTTTTATGCTCTCTAATGCTGGTTTACCCATGTCTTTTGGGGCTGAAGCTGCTTCCATATCTTGCCTTCTTATTAACCTCTCTCCTTCAGTCACGATTGATAAAAAGACTTTACAAGAGGTATGGTCTGGTACTCCTACTAGTTATTTTGATTTAAGGATATTTGATTGTCCTGTGTATGCTCATGTTGATAATGGAAAGTTGGAACCTAGATTTGTCAAGTGCTTATTTATGGGTTATAAGCCTGGTGTTAAAGGTTATAACCTTTGGTGTCCAAAAAGCAGAAAAGTTATAATTAGTAGGGATGTTGTGTTTGATGAAACTACCATGTTTTGGGCTCCCTCCGAATCTAGTTCTTCGCCCCCAGATGAGCTTAGTGATATAAATCAACAAAAATTCAAGCACCCATGTTGAATTGCAAATTGGAGTAGAGTCTACACCAGTGCCTACTTCTCAGTCTAGCTCAAAGATACAGAGTGGTACTATTTCTTCTTCACCACCAGTGACGCCATAATATTCTATTGCTAAAGACATGCCTAAAAGAGATATTAAACCTCCTCAGAAGTATGTTGAAGATGATTTGGTGCTTATACATTGAATGTAGCAGAAGGTGTTGATTCTGGTGAAGAACCATCTTCTTACTCAGAGGCAGTTAGTTGTGATGATTTCAATCGATGGATAATTGCTATGCAGGAGGAGATGGAATCACTTTATAAGAATGGAACATGGGATTTTATGAGATTTCCTAAAGATAAAAAAGTTGTCCATTGTAGATGGGTATTCAAAAAGAAAGAAGGAACATCGAGCGTTGAAGATGCTAGGTACAAAGCAAGACTAGTTGCTAAAGATTACAGTCAGGTTCCAGGTGTTGACTTCACAAATATGTTTTCTCCAGTTGTAAAGCATAGTTTGATTCGAGCCTTTCTTGGTATTGTGGCCATGCATGATATTGAGCTTGAGCAGTAGGATGTAAAAACTACATCTCATATGGGGAACTTGAGGAGGATATCTATATGCTGCAACCAAAGGGTTTTGTAGTCTTAGGAAAGGAGGACTATGTATTCTTACTAAAAATATCTCTTTATGGCTTGAAATAGTCTCCCATCAGTGGTATAAGAGGTTTGACTCTTTTATGAACTCTCATATATTTCGGAGGAGTAATTATGATAGTTGTGTCTACTTTAAGGAGGTAAGTACTGGTTCGTTCGTGTATCTTTTCTTTTTTGTTGATGATATATTGATTGCAGAAAAGGATATGAGAGAGATAATATAAGTCAAAGTCCAGCTCAGCAAGGAGTTTGAGATGAAGGATCTAGGAGCAGCAAAGAAGATTCTTGGCATGGAAATTATGAGGGATAGAGAGAAGTGTAAGTTATAGTTGAGTCAGAAAAGGTATATTGAGAAAGTGATTCACAGGTTCAATATACAAAATGACAAACCTGTAAGTACTCTATTGGCAGCTCACTTCAAACTCTCGGCCACTTTATCTCCAAAGACAAATAATGAGCATGACTATATGTCTTGAGTTCTATACTCTAGTGTCGTTGGGTCTCTTATGTATGCGATGGTGTGTTTCCGACCAGATTTATCTTATGCCGTCAGTGCAGTTAGCAGATACATGGCAAATCCTAGCAAAGAACATTGAAAAATAGTTCAATGGATTTTTATATACTGGCATGGATCTGGTGATGTTTGTTTGTAGTTTGGGCGAAATAGAGATGGATTCATCGGCTATGTTAATTATGATTTTCCAAGACATCATGATAAAAGGAGGTCCCTTAAAAGCTATGTTTTCACCATTAGTAGTTGCACTATTAGTTGGAAAGCTACCTTATAGACTATGACTGCTTTGTCAACTATTGAGGCAGAGTATATGGCCATTACAGAGGCTTTCAAGGAAGCTATTTGGTTGAAGGGTCTGTTTGGTGAACTTAGCAAAGACTTACAGATTACTATGATATTTTGCGATAGTCAGAGTGTTATCTTCCTTATGAAAGATCAGATATTTCATGAGAGGACAAAGCACATTGATGTTTGGTATCATTTTGTCCGTGAAATTATTGCTCGTGGTGATGTTGTGGTAAGCAAGATTAGTACTCATGATATCCTTCTAATATGATGACCAAGACACTACCAAGTACCAAGTTTGAGCATTGCTTGGACTTGGTTAGTGTTAGCTGTTAAGATGTTCCCTTAGGGGCTTTTGTGGAAGAGGTGGAGAGTTTCTTTTGAAATGGATTTGAGTTCTGAATTAGAATTCGTGTCAAGGTGGAGATTGTTAGAGTTGTGACCCAAATTTTATTGGTCCAACCCAAAAAATTTCGCGGTGCGACCCATATTGGTTATTTTCAAGGGGATGTGTGGTGGTAATGTCGGGACCGATATGGATCTTGATGTTTTGCATTTAGTAGGTTGTTTAGGGTATTCAGAGAATTCAGCCTTCTCTACATTGTACTCTCTCTCCATTATAGTGAAATCTCCTTTGCCTCTGCCAGTGATTTTTCCGCAAGGGTTTCCACATAAATCTGTGTGTTGTTCTTGTTTTCTTTTACTTTTGGATTGCTTACTCTGTCTGAATCATAACAGTATGAATTACTAAAATAGAGCCACAATTTGTAAACTACTATAGGCTATGGAAAAAAATAGGACAAGAAAGAGGCAGAATATTGATATAATGAACACTCCAAAGGAAGCCAGCTGGATTTCTAAGAAAGTATTTGATGCAAGAGCTTGACTAGCAGGTACTGCAAGTGTGCATGCTGAGCTGCAACAAATGGCTGATAAAACAGGATAGCATTAAAAATTTTCATCATAGCACGAGGCCTTAATACTCTAAGATTAGTTGGAATGTAGTGGCCTTTTTGAAAAGGTTGATACCCAGACATCACTTTATTCTCTGTTTGGCATTGCATAAAAAATTATCTACTCTGGAGAGAGTGAGTAAGTAGGGAATAACAGTGCAAAAATACTGTATTTATGTAGAACTTCTCAAGAGAAAAAATTCAATTATTTGCTCTTCAACTGTAGTTATACTTTTTATATGGTTGGGATATCACTTTTGATTGATATTCTAAGATGTGTCATTCTCCTTGTCCACTACCAAGAAATCAGTAGGATAGACATGATTTTGAGTATCTTGTGCAACAACAGAAAGTAAGATATTTTCATACTTTTCATACAAAAACGTTCCATCGGTGGCAATAACCTTCTCATATGGCTAAATCCCTAAACACAAGATCCGCAAGCTATAAAATAGTACATAAGCCTTTTTTTCTCCTCCAAATAAATCCTAAGGGTAGTTATGGAATAAAACTTCATTTCGTTTACCATGTAAGAAAAAGTTGGTAAGCAAGAATACTCATACTTTAGAGTCCCCGGTCCCTAGCAACGTTCTTGGCCAATAGTTGTCCTTCCAACACCTCCAATATCTTAATTTAGAGTGAATCTCCCTGAAAATAGTCCTCTATATTTCCTTTGGGGATGGCCCCTTGCTATGAATAAAATCATTCATCAATAGTGTGTCAATGAGTGCCGGCGTGGCATTCATATGATTGTCGGTCACATATTCGAAACCACAAGTGTGATCACCAATTTACTTATAGATGTTAAACACCTCCAAAATTGTATACTTGCAGTCCTATAAATCTATACACAATACACACATTTACATTCCACTTTGTAGTATTACTGAACAACTCTTCAGCATATTGAAATTAAAATACTTTGGAAGCCTGATATAATAACAACTTCAGATATTGTTTGCTATCAAATATTTGACCAATATAAAAACATGTTCCATTGGATAATCTATGATCGGTTTGTGATTTGGATTGCTCCTTAACAACAACATCACCCTATTCATCGAAACTTTCATAATAATCTATATCAATACGTTGATCATATACTCCCCTTAAAATTCATCGACTAGAGACTATGTTTGATGTGGCGATATGGATGATGTTGAAGCTTCTTCGCTAGGCATCACAATAATATTTATCTGTAAAATTTGTCTAGTTCTATAATTTCACATGCTTATCATTTCTTATTAAAGATGGATGTATTTTCTCCCTTTCATGACGTAGATAATGCTAACCTGACTAGTCTTAAAAGTTAACTTCTAACTCTCTATAAAGTTCACAACCATCTTATTATACGAACTATTGCAACGTAGGAAAGTAGAAATTGTAACCTTACTTCAAGAATTCCAATTTCATCATTTAGAGATCTCTTCTAGTTCGCCCATATAATGACCCTTAGAAGCAACAACATTTTCTACAATCGACATTATAAACTAACAAGAAGCCTCTACTAAGATTTTGGTCTACAATGGGTTGTAAGTCGACGACTATAATAGAAATTTGCAGGACACAAACAATGTGAAATTGTAGTTTACCAACAATGATTGTACCTACTGCAATGTATACTAATAAAATGTAGTAATTTTGTACTGCAAAAAATACCCTCTAATGTATCTAAATAAGATGGAAAGATAAAAACTTTCACAAAAAGGAAAAAAATAACTTCAAGATACATTTGTCATAAAAGTACCAATTTTGAAAGATTTAAGGGTAATAATGGTGGGTTTCAACTTTTAATAATGAAAGAGTCTTATGTTTGACCAAAAAAATATCAGAATTTGGCTCAAATCGGTGATTTATGGTGGAAGAAAAGAATTGTTTTGGGAGGGAAAAAGGATAAGATATTTTGGTTTGGATAGAAACTTTTACTTTTGATAATTAAATTAGGAAATTTAATGGTGATGGTGGGTCTGTTTTATATTTTAAAAAAATAGTGAAATAAGGACTTTTTGTATTAGTTAAAAACTTAGGACTAGAAGTAGTTGGATTGGTACTAGAAATGATGATGTCATTAAAAGTGGGAATATACCAAAGGTTTAATATTTTGTGTCTAAATATCAAATAAAGTTTAGCTATGTTGTCTTTTGGCCAACTTCCCCAAAAATTGAGGCGAACAAGTAAAGGAAATCTCTTTTTCCTCTTTTAATTAATTTATTTTTGGGTGAGAGGAGGATGATTTTGTGACTATGGATAATTTATTGATATTTATTTGATACGTTTTTCCTCTAGCATGTTGTGCATATTAATTTACATGTATACAAGTATATATTAGTTTAGATGTTGAATAGGGTTATTTCTTTATGATAGTCTGAGTTTTAATATATTTTTTATATATTGTTAATCTTCTTTATAGTATGTTTGGAGGGAGAATCATTTAGTAGTATTCATTTTTCATCTAGGCTAAGAATTTGCAAAGATGATACTAATCTTTTTGGGTGTGTTTTTTATGTGATGATACCATTGTAAAGATATACAACAAAGATGGTTGAAACAAACAATTGAAATTTTAAGTGATAGTTTTATTGAGCTTACTCCTGACTTAATATAGACTTATATATAACTAGAAGAAAAATAATAGACCACCAAATATGCTAAGTAGTTAGGATAATGAAAAACTAAAAAATGTCTAACAACCCAAAGAATAGGACTTCATGCAAAAGTCCTTGACCAATTCAAAGTTAATAATTGAAACTTTATGAAATAGTCCTTGATCAAATAGAAGTTTTTTAACAATCCCTCCCTTGAACTCATTCCTCTTGTCAAGAATTAGTTCAAATTTGAATTTGTGCATATGTCAAGCTCTTCACGTAGTTTCTGAAGTGCTTCCACTTTGAGAGGTTTTATCAGTAGGTTTGTAAGTTGATCTTGAGTGCCTAAAAATATCAAATTAATAGCTCCTCTAGTAAAATCCCTTAGAAAGTGAAATATTACCCTTATGTGCCTACGACGACAATGTAAAATTGAATTCTTGGATAAGTTAATAGTTAAAGTGTTATCACATATTAACTTTATACCCGTTACCTGTAAATGACTAATTTCATTTAAGATACTTCTCATCCAAATATTTTGACAAGCACATGCAGTAGTTGCAATAAGCTCAGCCTCTGTAGTTAACAAGGTGACTCTAGGTTGCTTTCGGGATGACTAAGCTACTACTCCTCCACTCGTTATAACAACATTACCTGATGTTCTTTTTCTATCATCCATGTCGCCAGCATAGTCACTATCAGTGAATCCAACTAAATCTCTAGCCCTCCACTCCCTTTTATAAAATACGCTATAGTTCACTATCAGTGTTGGGCATGCCAAGAACGACTAATAATACTTGCAAAAAACATGAGATCAGGACGAGTGGCTATGAGATACATCAAACTTCCCATTGTCTTCTTGTATTGAGTTACATCCACCTTTTTGTCATCTTTATCTTTTCCAATCTGTGTCCTAGAATAATAGGATTCTAACTTGAATTGTAATTTTATAATCCAAATCAGCTTAAAGCTTTAGCTGCATATTTTCTTTGGCATATGAAAACACCATCAAGTCCTTATATAACCTCAATTCTAAGAAAAAACCTCATTTGACCTAAGTCTGTCATATCAATGTAAGACCTTGCAAATTCCTAGTCATTTCAGTCCTATTTAGCATGCTAAAAGATGTCCCAAACTTGAAAAAATTTAGCTAAGTATTAAGACTTAGAAGCATTTTTAGCCTTCGTAATTGAAAGATCTTATTTTTTATCCTTACGACCTTAGAATATTAATTTTTAAATTGATTCATGATTAGGGATGTCAATAGGTCATCTTGGGTGAGTTTCATAATTTTCGGACATCATTAAAGTCATGTTTGGATGTTCAAAATAGTGCATTGACATAATCAGGCCACAATGCGTCAGTAATCGCATCGACATGGTGCATCGGCAATCTCATCGATACCATCGATGCGACGCGTTGGGTATCGCATCCCTGGGCATAGTTTGCTTATTAAAATCTGACTTTTCAAAGGTAATTAGGTCCTTTTTCCCTCACCTAATTCATCTAAACACGAGATTAAACTCCAAAAAATGCAAAATACATTCATTATTAACAAAATCCTCTCAATAACAAAACCCTAGGCTCTTCAAGTTCGAGTCCAAGTTCCAAGAAATCTCCAATAATCTTCACGAAATCAACAATCAAGGTATGTTAGGTATTCATCCTTGGGTTTCCTTCCACCCTTAGAGTTCAAGAACCCTTTTCAAAACTTGAGTTATAATTCCCATGTTATGAATTGAATTATGCTCATGTTTATGTTGTTGTATGGGTTTTAAGATAAGATCTTTCAAGATTTCTATGAAATTAAATTAGCATGTGTGTTGAATTTTGAATCTCTTATGTTAAAACCCTTGAAATTGCAAGTTTAAGTTGTAGTCATGATGTTTATATGTTGTTCATTATCATATGCATTAGTTATGCTCCCTAAGTGTTTGATAGAATGTCCATGTGAATCAAATTGTGTAACCATGACAAGTTAGCATGTGTTCTTATTCATGTACAAGTTCATGACCTCCAAGTGTTTGACAAAATGTCTTAGTGATTGCATTGTGAACCATTGGCTATCCTTATGCTTTCAAGACTTGCTATATTTTATTATTGATGCTAACGAGTCATGGGGGTATTCATTACCTGAAACCTAGTTGTTTACTTAGTTACAGTGTTTATAGAATAGTTCTAGTCAAGGTCAAGAACAGTATTACTCAATCAGTTAACAGAACTTGGTGAATTCAGTCCAGTTCAGTCAACCATCATGATCAGTGTCAGCTCAGTCAAGCCTAGTACAGTCTAGTAATCAATTCAGTGTCGATTCAGTTGGGAGTAGGATTCAGCATCAAGCGAACCCAGTGATGGGGGAATTCCTACCAGTAGAAGGTTTGATCCTTAGAAGAAATCCCTGAGTTACAGAACTACGTAGCCAGTGTAGGTTGATGTCTTCCTTCCAATTTAGGGTTGACACATATCTCATGAGTTTCCTACAAGTATAGGGTTACTCCTTAGTCCTTTGGGACACCAGTTTAGTGGATCCACACAGCCAGTTTTAGTACTCGTGGCACGATACTGACACTCGTCCAATTGGGGTCATATGTTAGACCCCAACTCTGTTTATATCGAGGTATGTCGGTTAGATGAACAATCCCACAGTTACAGTTTCAGTCTCAGCATTTAGTATAGAACTCAGACAGTTCTACAAAACCATGACTATCAGTTATCAGTTACGCAACCATCAGAATTTAGTATTCAGTTTCAGTATAATTTCAGATACATGATTTATATCCACATGCTTAGTATAGCATGTTCAGTATGTTCAGCATTTACAGTTTTGCATGTACTCTCATCCAATTACTTCATGATGTTTATTCGGTCATTTATCATTTCATGCATATGAACCCATGTTTATTAGCCTTACCTTACTTAGCTTACTATTATATTCTAAGTACTGATCGCATACTTTTTTTTTGTGCTATGATTTCTCATATCATAGGTTCGGACGTTCAAGTTTCAGATCGTACTTAGCAGCCCAGGCTATCAACAACAGATATAGTGGTGAGTCCTTATATTTTGAGGACAGAGTTTATTTATTCAGTATTTCAGCAACTCAGTAGTTAGTTCAGTTAGAGTTAGTTGGGGACTTGTCCCATTAACTCCATATTCAAACAGTTAGAGGCTTTCAAACTAACACAGTCAGTTATTTTAGTTTTACAGATGTTGTTATTAGTTATATTTAGCTATTATTTTGGTACTTCGAGAACCATATGGAATTTTTAGATTACTTTTGCATATATTTTCAATATTATTATTCAGTGCTCACAGCAAGTACTAGTTATGAGTTAGCCTGTTATCCTTTGGGGTCATAAGCATTGTGTGACATTCGGGGTGCAGACTCGGGGAATTACAAACTTGGTATCAGAGACTAAGGTTCTAAAGATTCCTAGAAAGTCTGAAAGTCGCATTTAGTAAAGTCTTGTGCATGGCTATGTAGCGCTCTATACTTATGTACAAGAGTCTATGAGGCATTTTTAGGAAAGTCTTCCTTCTTTCAGTGTTCATAACATGCGAGCGAGCATTGGCTCAAGTTAAACTCTCTGTCTAATCTAAATTTTCTTTTTGTTTACAGAACATGCCTCCGAGAAAGACCAATGGAAAAAGAACTGGGAACCAGCTAGCACCTCCTCCCATCAGAAAGATCCCCTAAATGAGCACATTTCTCACGTAGAATTCAGAGTAGCTTTCACCATTCTAGCTCTATAGCAGCCCAGAATGAACGCCCAACTACTATTCAGGATAACCCAGTGGCTAATACCGCTGTAGCTAAAATTCAGTACTTTACTCGAATGAACCCTCCTTCATTTTCATGGTCTAAGTCTGAAGAAAACCCACATAAATTTCTTGACATGGTGAATAAGGTAATAGATATTATGGGGGTAACCACTAGTGAAAGTGTTGAGTTAGCTGCATATCAGTTACAGGATGAATCTCACACATCATTTAAGCAGTGGAAGGTAGATAGAGGCACAGATACAGGGCCCATAGAATGTGAGGAGTTTGCTACTGCTTTTCTAAATAGGTTTTTTCCATTGAAATTGAGGGAAGCTAAGGTTTTAGAGTTCATTAATCTAAAGTAGGGCAGCATGATAGTGAAGGAGTACTCCCCTAAGTTTACTCAATTGTCCAGGTATGATCCTCATGTGGTAGCTGATAGTAGGTCTAAGATGAGAAAGTTTGTGTCTGGTATGTCTGATAGTGTAGTCATAGAGTGTAGGACTGCAATGTTGATTAACGAGATGGATTTGTCTAGATTGATGGTCCATGATCAACAGATTGAAGGGCCAAAAACTAAAAGAAAAAAGGGAAAATAAGAGGGCTAGAATAGGTAGCCTTAGTTTTACTCAGCCTAAGTCAGAAGGTGGTAATCGTCCTCAACTCTACCTAAAATCTTTAGTCCCATCTCCTTTCTCAATCAGTGCTCTGGTGTCTAAATTCAGGAATAGTAATAAGGATAGGGCGCCAGGCTCTAAATCTCAGGGTAGTGTTAGCAGTGCTTGAAAAAATCTAATTTGTCAAAAGTGTGGCAGAAACCATCAGGGTATCTGCAAAGCTGGCATCGATATGTGTTTTAGGTGCGGCAAACCAGGTCATAGAATCAAAGAGTATCCTCAGATTATTTCAGAAAGACAGCATAATCGTCCCCCAACTCAGCCCAATCGCCCATTTCAGTAGGCTGCTGCTTCTAGTGCCACTAGTGCGTAATGCCCAAATAGGCTATATGCACTCCAGTCTCGATAGGATCAGGAAAGTTTTCCTGCTATGATCGCTGGTACATTATAGGTTTACTATTTACATGTTTATGCTCTGCTAGATCCAGGAGCTTCTTTGTCCTTTGTAACTCCTTATATAGCTGTTGACTTTGGATTCAGTCTTAAAATCCTACAGAGCCTTACTTAGTCTCTACCCCAGTGGGTAAATCTATCATAGCCCGATGGGTATACAAAAATTGACCGATTATGGTGTCTCGGAAAGTTACTTCAGCAGACTTAGTAGAGTTAGAGATGATGGATTTTGACGTCATTTTCAACATAGACTGGCTTCATTCATGATATACTTTAGTTGATTATAGAAACAGAGTTGTCCACTTCCAGTTCCTAAATGAACCTATCCTAGAAAGAAGAGGTAGTGCCACAGCGCTTAAGGGTCAGCCTATTTATACCTCAGAGCGAGAAAAATAATATCCAGGGGGTGTTTCTATCATTTGGTACGAGTCAAAGAATCAATTTTTGAGACTCCTAGTCTTAAGTCAGTTCCAATAGCAAGTGAATTTCCTAATGTGTTTCCTGAAGATCTCCCCGGAGTTCTTCCTGAAAGGAAAATTGTCTTCGGAATAGACCTTCTTCGTGATACTCAATCCATATCTATTTTGCCATACAGAATGGATCCAGCTGAACTTAAAGAGCTAAAAGAGCAGTTGGAGAATCTCTTAGATAAGGGATTCATCAGGCCCAGTGTCTCCCCGTAGGGCACACCAGTTCTATTATGCAAAAGTAAGACAATTTTCTTAGAATATGTATAGCTACCGACAGTTGAACAAAGTCACAGTCAAGAATAAATACCCACTTTCTAGAATCGATGACTTATTCTACCAACTTCAGGGTGCTAGTTACTTCTCTAATATAGACCTCAGGTCAGGCTATCATCAACTTAAAGTCAGGGAATATGACATTCTAAAAATAGCTTTTTTAGAACCCAGTAAGGTCACTTTAAGTTTTTAGTCATGTCATTTGGTCTTAACAATGCCCTAAAAACTTTCATGGACTTGATGAACCGCGTGTCCAAATAGTACTTGGACATGTTCGTCATAGTCTTCATTGATGACATTCTTGTCTACTTCCACAGTGAAAATGATTATGCAGACTATCACAGAATAGTATTACAGACCCTCAGAGCCCATTAGTTGTTCTCCAAATTCAGTAAGTGTAAATTTTGGCTAAGATCAGTAGCTTTCCTTGGTCATATAGTTTTCGGTGATGGTATTAGAGTTGATTCTCAAAAGATCGAAACAGTGAGAAACTGGCCTAGACCCATCTCTCTATCAGATATCAGGAGTTTCTTGGGTTTGGATGGCTATTACCGATGGTTTGTTAAAGGATTTTAGTCTATTGCATCTCCCATGTCCAGATTGTCTCAGAAGAAAGTCAAGTTCCAGTGGTCAGATTTTTGTGAGAAGAGTTTTCAAAAGTTGAAGACTCAATTCACCACAACTCAAGTTTTGACTTTGCCTGATGGTTCAGATGGATTTGTTGTATATTGTAATACTTCTAGAGTTGGCTTGGGTATGTTTTGATGCATAGGGGTAGGGTTGTGGACTATGCCTCTAGACAGCTTAAGCCACATGAGAAAAATTATCCCACCCATGATCTAGAGTTAGCAGCTGTTGTGTTTTCCTTAAAGATTTGGAGGCACTATTTGTATGGGGTGCATGTTGATGTATTCACGGACCACAAAAGCCTATAGTATGTATTTTCTTAGAAATACCTAAACTTGCATCATAGAAGGTGGTTAGAGTTGTTGAAAGACTAAGTATTCTGTATCATTCGAGCAAGGCTAATGTAGTAGTGTATGCCCTCAGTAGGTTGTCCATGGGTAGTGTTTCTCACATTGAAGATGGTAAGAAGAAGTTAGTTTAGAAAGTTCATCAGCTTACCAGGCTAGGTATCCGTTTGGTTGATTCGGTTGAGGGTAGTGGTTGGATGCAGAATAGTTTGGAATCATCCTTTGTTTTTGAATTAAAATAAAAGTAGGACAGGGATCCCAATTTAGTTAAGCTGTAAGAGTCAGTCAGAGACAAGAAGGTAGAGGTTTTCTCATAAGGGGAAGATAGTGTGTTGCATTATCAGGGTAGGCTTTGTGTGCCATGTGTAGATGGCATAAGGTAGCGTATTCTTGTAGAAGCATATGATGCACATTACTCGATTCATCTAGTAGCCACTAAGATATACCGTAATTTATGAGAGATCTATTAGTGGAGTGGGATGAAGAAGGACATTGCATTGTTTGTGGCTAAGTACTTCACATGCCAGCAAGTAAACATTAAACATCAGAAGCCCTAGTGGGTCTATATAGGAGTTTGTTATTTCCACTTAGAAGTGGGAGAAGGTAAACATAAATTTCGTGACAGGATGGCCTCGTACTCGTTGACAACATGATTCGATATGGATTATTGTGGACAGAATTACCAAATCAACCCATTTCTTGCCAGTTCATACCTTATATTTAGCTAAGGATTATGCTAAGCTATATGTTAGAGAGTTAAGTTAGATTACACGGTGTCTTATTGTCCATCATTTTAGATAGAGGTACGCAGTTAACCTCTTTTTTTGAGAAAGCCTTCCAAAGGGGTCTTAGTACCCAAGTTCACCTCAGTACATCTTTTCACCCTCAGATATATGTCCAAGTAAAAAGGACCATTCAGATTTTAGAAGATATGCTGAGAGCATGTGTTGTTGACTTTAAGGGTAGTTGGGATGATCACTTAACTTTGATTGAGTTTGCATATAATAACAGTTACCATTCCATTAAACAGATGGATCCGTTTGAGGCTCTTTATGGAAGAAGATGTAGATCTCTCATAGGTTGGTTTGAAGTAGGCGAGGCCATGGTAGTGGGGCCTGACTTGATTTTTGATGCTTTAGAGAAAGTGCAGTTAATTAGAGAGAGGCTTAAGATAGCCCAGAGCTGATAGAAATCTTATACAGATTGAGATGGAAAAACCTTGAATTTGAGATTAGTGATTATGTGTTTTTTAAAATCTCTCCTATGAAGGGAGTGAAGAGATTTGGAAAGAATGGGAAGATTAGTCCCTACTATGTTGGTCTTTACAGAATCCTTAGTCATTTCAGTAAGATAGCTTATGAGCTTGAGTTACCTAAAGACTTAGCATCAGTGTATCCAATGTTTCATGTCTCTTTGCTAAAGAAATGCATAGGTGACCCAGCAGTTATAGTCCCTTTAGAGAGTGTAAATGTTTAGAATAGTATCTCTTATGAGGAAGTCCCAGTTGAAATCCTCGATCGTTAGATTCACAGATTAAGGAACAAAGAAGTTCCTTTGGTCAAAGTTCTTTGGTGGAATCAATCCGTTGAGAGAGGTACTTGGGAAGAAGAAGCAGACATGCAAACCAAGTACCCTCACCTCTTCTCCGCAAACTCAGACTCGACCTAAGGTAACAACCTTCCTCATATTTACTCTATTCCATGCTCAGTTACAGTTGTATAACATTCTCATATCATTCATGCATACATAAAATAGTTAAGTCATGTGTCATACTTCCAGAATTCAGTCATGCTTTAGTTATGCATGTCAGTGTAAGTATAGTTCCTCAATTTCTCTCAGTTCAGTCAGTCTCATTCGAGGATGAATGTTCCCAAGGGGTAGACATTATAAGACCCCGCATATTCCTAGTCATTAAGTCCTATGTAGCATGCTAAAAGAGGTCCCAGACTTACAAAAATTCATCCAAGTGTGACTTAGAAGCATTTTTAGCCTTCGTAATTGGATAATTTTATTTTTGATCTTTACGATCTTAGAATGTTGATTTTTAAATTGATTAATGATCAGGGATGCCAATAGGTCATCTTGGGTGTGTTATGGAATTTTTGAACATCGTTAAAGTCATGTTTGGATGCTCAAAATAGTGCATCGATGCGATCAGGCTGCGATGTGTCAGTAATCGCATCGACAGTATTGATGCGACGTATTGCAATTACATCAAAATCATCAATGCAACATGTCGGGTATTCGCGTCACTGGACACAGTTTGCTCATTAAACTCCAACTTTCAAAGGCAATAGGTCCTTTTTCCCTCACCCAATTTAGCTAAAATATGAGATTAAACTCCCAAAAGGGCAAAATACATTCATTATTCACAAAATTCTCTCAAGAACAAAACCCTAGGCTCCTCAAGTTCAAGTCCAGGTTCCAAGAATCCCCAACAATCTTCATGAAATCAACAATCAAGATATGTTTAGAATTCATCCTTAGGTTTCCTTTCACCCTTGGGGTTTAAGAACCCTTTTCAAAACTTGAGTTATGATTTTCATGTTATGAATTGAATTATGCTCATATTTGTGTTGTTGTATGGGTTTTAAGTTAAGATTTTTTTTGAGTTCTATGAAATTAAATTAGCATGTGTGTTGAATTTTGAATCTCTCATGTTAAAACCCTTTAAATTGCAAGTTTAAGTTGTAGTCACAATGTTTATATATTGTTCATTATCATATGCATTAGTTATGCACCCCGAGTATTTGATAGAATATCCATGTGAATCAAATTATGTAACCATGACATGTTAGTATGTGTTCTCATTCATGTATAAGTTCATGACCTCCAAGTGTTTGACAAAATGTCTCAGTGATTGAACTGTGAACAATTGGTTATTGCTATGCTTTCAAGACTTGCTATGTTTTATTATTGATGCTATCGAGTCCTGGGGGTATTTATTACCCGAAACCTAGCTGTTTACTTAATTACAGTAGTTATAGAATAGTTCTAGTCAAGGTCAACAACAATAGTACTCAGTCAGTTAATAGAACTCAGTGAACTCAGTCCAGTTTAGTCACTCATCACGATTAGTGTCAGCTCAGTCAAGCCTAGTACAATCTAGTGATTAGTTCAGTGTCGGTTCAGTTGGAGTAGGATTTAGCACCGAGCGAATGGGGTGAGGGCATTCTTGCCAGCAGAGGGTTTGACCCGTAGTAGCAATCCCTGAGTTACAGAACTACATAGCCAGTATAGGTTTGAGATATCTTTCTGCCAGTTTAGGGTTGACACATATCGCATGATTTTCCTACTAGTATAGTATTACTCTTTAGTCCTTCGGGACACTAGTTTAGTGGATCTACATAGCCAGTGTTAGAACCCGTGGTACGGTACTGACACTCTTCCAATTAGGGTCACACGTTGGACCCCAACTCTGTTCATATCAAGGTATGTCGGTTAGATGAACACTCCCATAGTTACAATTTCAGTCTCATCATTCAGTAAAGAACTTAGACAGTTCTACAAAACCATGGCTATCAGTTATCAGTTACTCAACCATCAGAATTTAGTATTTAGTTTCAGTATAATCTCAGATACATGATGTATATCTACATGCATAGTATAGCATGTTCAGTATGTTCAGCAGTTACAGTTTTGCATGTACTCTCATTCAGTTACTTCATGATGTTCATTCAGTCAGTTATCATCTCATGCATATGAACCCATGTTTGTTAGCCTTACCTCACTTAGCATACCAGTACATTTCACGTACTAACGCATACTTTTTTTTACGCTATGATGTCTCATATCATAGGTTCGAACTCTCAGGTTCCTGACCGTACTTAGCAGCCCAGGCTATCAACAACAGATATAATGGTGAGTACTCATATTTCGAGGATAGAGTTTATTTATTTAGTATTTTAGTAGCTCAGTAGTTAGTTCGGTCAAAGTTAGTTGGGGACTTGTCCTATCAACTCCATATTCAGACAGTTAAAGGTTTTCAGACTAGCATAGTCAGTTATTTCAGTTTTACAAATATTGTTATCAGTTATATTCAGCTATTATTTCAGTACTTTGAGAACCTTATGGCATTTTCAGATTACTTCCGTATATATTTTCAGTATTATTATTCAATGCTCATAGTAGGTACCAGTCATGGGTTAGCTTGTGATCCTTTGGGGTCGTAAGCACCGTATGACATTCGAGGTGTAGACTCGGGGCGTTACAATTAAACTCGTTTTTTCATAAAACATTTAAATTTACCCAACATCTTTTCATCATCACCAGTAAATAAAATATCATCAACATAAATACTCACAATCATACCCTTTCTTGCAACAAAGAATTTTTGCTCACTAGAGCTTCTTTCGAATATATTTTTGATGAAATAGGACTCTATTCTACTAAACCAAGCCCTAATTGCCTATTTTAGTCCATAAAGAGACTTTTGTAGCTTATACACCAGTTGTTCACTTTTTTCTCATAACCTTTTGATTGTTCTACAAAAACATCTTTCTTTAACTCACCTTATAGTAAAGTTGATTTGATATCTAATTGATACAATTTCCTATCCCTTTGAACCGTAAAAGCTATGATCATTCTTATTGTATCCATTCTAGATAGAGGCTTAAAAATTTTTGTATAATTAATCCCATAATCCCGAGTATAACATTTAACCACCAATCATGCTCTATATTTGTCAATTTCACCAAGCACATTTAGCATGGTTTTATAAACCCATTTTACTCTTATTTTCTTTGCATCAATAGGTAGTTCCATCAAGCATCAGGTCTGATTTCTTTTAATGGATTTGATTTCTTCATCCATGACTAGTTTCTATTTTGGGCTTTTTATAACTTTATCAAAGCTTGTAGGATCTAATATCATCAAACATACAATGTTTTCTTCATCTTTTTTTGATAAATCTTTGCCAAAAGAATAGTTCGCCGACCATACAAGTGTACGTCAATTTCTACTCTGCCTTACTACCAGCTTTGGTGTAGTAGTTGATGAGTTATTTCTTATTAGTGATGTAATGTCGGATTTTTTGACTTCTCCTTCTTGAGCTATATTCTCTTCTTCAATATTGTCTCTCTAATCTAATTCCGTTACTTGTTCTCCTTCAGAATTTGCATTCTAATCCCACATACGATCTTCTTCAAAAATTACATCACAGGTTATAAAAATTATTTTGAATACCAAATCAAATATTTTGTACTCTTTGGTTTCACATCTAAATAGAACACAACTCACACTTTTATATCCAAGTTTAGTTCTCGTCGAATATGGAATATGAATATTTCCCAGACATCCGAACACTCAGAAATAATCAACTGGTGGCTTCTTGCACTTCATGCCTCTTCTAGGGTTGTATCCTTCACAACTAGGGTAGGTGATCGATTTACGATGTGAATCATTCACTTAATTTCTTCTAGCCAAAAATTCTTGAATACTTTCTTCTTTGTCAACATAGCTCTCACCAAGTTCATTACTGTGTGATTCTTGCGTTCAGCCGCTCCAATTTTGTTATTGAGTATAAGTTGTATTAAATTGTCTCCTCATTATATATTGTTTACAAAAATCATTGAATTCTCATCCTCTATTTGTTCGTACGCATTAATTGGGAATCCTAATTTTCTTTTCCACTAGTGTCATGAAATATTTAATATGATAAAATATTTCTGGTTCTTCTATAAGAAAATAAGTCCATGCTTTGATAGAAAAATTATCTATAAAGAATAATAAGTACCTCTTCTAGCTTTTTGATGCTGGTGTAATAGGCCCACAAAGTTCCGCATAAATGAGACCTAATTTTTCAGTTGCTCTCCACCGACTCCTCTTAGAAATTTGAGTTCGATGTTGCTTAGTTTCATGCATTCCTCTCAAGTGGCATTTGGTGCTACAATTTAGTGTAAATCTTTCACCATATTTTTATATTTCAAGGTATGCATCCCTTTGAAACAAAGATGGCCACAACGGTAGTGTCAAAGAGTTGACTGATCTGTATTGTTGATTTGAGACATCTTGCTTCAATATTTATGGATGAGGGATTAGCAAGAAAAATAAATATTCAATTCGACTCATAATGGATTCAAACATCTTTTCTGTCTGTAGATGATAAACACTACAGACACCATCTGTAAATAGCACAACTAATTCTTTTTCTTATAGTTACCGGATACTCAAGAGATTATTTGTGAGTTCAGGAACCCAATATACATCACCAACAGAATAATGAACTCCCTAAAAGAATAATTTTATAGTTCCCTTTCCAGTATCCTTCATTCTTGTATTATTTCCAAGATCTACAGTGTGAGAGAAACTTGTGTCCAAGCTTGAAAATAGATCTTGATTTTTACACATGTGATTTAAGCATCTAGAATACAAAAACTATGCATTGCTCCTCTTTGCTTCATGTAGTTCTATATGATCCATTAACAGTAGCTCATCTTCTTATTGTAGTTCTACATAATTTTCTTCTTTTTAAAACTTTAGACATCCACATTGAAAATATCCTAAGCCATGACATTTATAACATTCAATAGTTGCTTTATTGAAAGTTGTTCTTCCTCTTCCTTGTCCCCCTCCTCTGTAGGGTGGTCTATCTCTGTTTCTTGTTCCTTTAGCTGCCTCCTACTTTCAAATCTTGATCCTTATCATCATTGCTTGGTCAGTGAAATTTTTGTTCATGCACCACTAACAAACTCTGTAGTTCATCAATAGACATGTTCTCAGTACCTTTTGATTCTTCGATGGATACTACAACATATGAAACTTTTCAATTAGAGTTCAAATTTTTTTTTTCAACAATTTTCATGTTAGGCATATCTTCTCAATTGCTACTCATCTTATTTGTGACCATCATAGCTTTTACGAAATACTCCGTGATGGTTTCATCCCTCTTTATTGGTAGAACCTCAAACTTTCTTCTTAATGAGTTAAGAAAATATTTTTTTACCTTTAAATTTCCTCAAAACTTCTGCTTCATTGAGTCCCAGACAATCTTGGCTGTGCGACGATCCAAAATTTGTTCAAAAATAATTTGATCAATTGCCTAAAATAGAAATGTTTGACTTAGTGATTCTTAATTCTAGAATTATTGAGTTGTAACTATTGTGCTTCAGTCAGTCTGGTCCGTTGTATTTTCTCTTCAAAACCAATAACTAGCAAGCTCCATAGACCTTTTGTCCTAAGCAAATTTTCCATCAGTTCCTCCAGTGGTCATAGTATAACCATCAAATTGAGGAATTTTTGTCAGTCTTGTCCTCACTCATTCTCTTAGCGTTTGATCTCTTGAATATTGCTATTTCCTTTTCTACATATTCAGTTCGGGCTTTGATGCCAATTGTAAAGATATACAACAAAAATAGCTGAAGCAAACAATTGAGATTTTAAGTGAGAGTTTTGTTGAGCTTACTCTTGACTTAATATAGATTTACGCTTAACAAGAATAGAGACAACAAACCACCAAAATTGCTAAGTAGTTAAGATAATGAAAAACTAATAAAAAATGTCAAACAACCCAAAGAATAGGAATTCATGCAATAGTCCTTGACCAATTAAAAGTTAATAACCCATACTTTATGAAATAGTCGTTGACCAAATCAAAATTTTCAAAAAAATTTGACTGATGTTCTTAATTTACTTTTAACATATATATATATAAATTGAATTTGTGGTGATTTTATGAATTTTCTTCTGAATTTTTTTTGACAAATCTGAGAAAATAGAGTTATTATATTGACTATTATTTTTAACAAGAAGCTAACCAAAATTAAAGTTATTTATATGCATTTAATTTAATTTTACATTATGATTCTCAAATGTCTAAGATTATTGATCAAAAAGAATTACCACATCACTTTTTCGTAAATTAATTTTGTATAGTATATAGATGGATAGTATTTTATATAATATATAGATTCAAAGAGTTATGAGGATTTAAACTAAAATGCTGAATTTATAGGAGAGAATTGTGAGATGTTGAAATATTAACATAATCAACATTTAAAAATCAAAATTATGAAAAAAAATAGAGTAAAAAAGTTGGAGTAAATAAGGGATTTATTTGTTTAATTGAATGATATATGGGATCAGTGTGTTGTAAAGAACGATTACAATTTTGCAAGAAACTAGAAAAGTGGGTGAGAAAAGCAAGTAAAATGAAGGAAGAAATGAAAAAGAAAAGAAAAAATTTATAATTTTCAAACTGCATAGTATGCATGACCACATAATTTTCCTTTTTTTTTTAATCATTTCATAAAATTAGCTAAAAGAAAATTATAATTCATTTTTATGTTTCTTCAAATGAATGGCCTCTCTTTTGGAATTTCTAGCTATTCATATAGTATCATGTGGAGAAATCTTATTGTTACTATTCAAATAATTTCTAGCTATTCATATAGTATCATGTGGAGAAATCTTATTGTTACTATTCAAATAGGCATGAAACTTATGCTTGTATGTATTAGTTCACAAGTCAAATCCGACATGTAATTATTGAAATAATTGTCAAATTCTACTTTCTTAAAAAGTTAAAACTCAAAGTTTCAAAATATCTAACCACTTGCGAGTATAATTATATAATTTTTGAGTCCAGAGTTTTTCTTATTTTAACCTTTGGTTTTCTTATTAATGTTATCATTTTGTTTCTAAATCGGGAAATATGCAAGTTGGTAGGTAAAAGTTAAAAATCTCCACTAAAACGAAAATTTGACGCGTTATAGTGTTTTTAAATTGACACTTACATTTTGTCAGTTGTTTGTTTTCTTTTTTGCTATCATATTTTTAATCGTAATATTAGTTTGTGGATATTGAATTACATTTATTGATGTTTGTCCGTAGATATGCATAAAACGATAGTAGATCAAAGTTATTATCTATTGTTTTCAATATTTCAAATTTTAATTTATTTTTATAATCGCGTAAAGCACGGATAAATTCACTAATGTATAATAAACAATAGAACTTTATTCTAGTTGGGCCAGGCAACGCCTGGGTTTGCCTGGGTTATCCTTACTAGTTAATTATAAAATACTTCATAGAAAGACTATTTTCTTAGAAGATTATGTCTTTGGCTTGTATGTTTTCAATCCTTTATACCTGCTAACAAATGGAAAAAGACTTCTTAACATAGATAAGAGTCAAATACAAATTTGGGGACCAAAAACTCAGGAGTCAAATACAAAATTTGAGGACCAAAACTCAGGAGGATTATCGACAAATGATGATTCTTAAAGCAGTTATCACACTTGTAGTGTGTACGTAAACATTACATCAGCAGCAAACAAGTTTGACTCCTCACAAAATAACGGAGCCCGTTTGGTCATCAAAATCATAATTTTTAGGAGTTGGAGTTGAAGTTGAAGTTGAAGTTGAAGTTAGAGTTGGAGTTGTGTTTGGCTATAAATATAAATTAAAGTTGTTTGTAAAATTTTGTGAGAGAAATATAAGTGAAAAAAATGAAAACAAGTAAAACTTGTTTTCACTTTTTCAAAAACAATTTTGGAATTGTATTTAAAATTTTCATGTCAAACGTATACAATTTTCACTTTTTTCACTAAAGTGAAATAATTTTTCAGGAAAAAACAAAACTTTTCATGGCCAAATGGCTACAAATCTCTTCAAAATAAAAACTCCTTAATTAACAAGAAAAATAATTGTAACATGAATAAAAATTGTCTCAGATCAGGACCACTTGTCTGTCTCTTTCTTGATGGAGATCAAGACATTTTAATTTTATTAATGTTCATATCTTGGGGGTGATTAGATGGTATTTAATTAAATGTTTTACTGTAATATTCTTTAGTTTTTTCTCTTAGTCTTTGTAATTCTTGTTTATTATTTTGAAGGTATTCTAAATATTCTATATCTTTTGTTATAAAATATTCAATTAAATTCTCTTTCATAAGTATCTCTGTTGCTCTTATTTCTTCCATATCTTTTCTCCAATATTTTAAATACTTATAATTTATCATTTTATCCTAAAGTAGTTGTAATACTGCAAATTTCTTTGTAATAATTTATTCTAATTGTACTATATCTGATATTAAATTCTAGGTTATCTATTTCGTTAATTATCCTGTCTTTTTTGTTTATGAATAATTCTATGTCTAAATCATATTCTAAACTATCTTTTAATTTTAATTATTTTATGGTTTTATCTATCCAAATTAGTCTTGCTTTTAATTGTTCTCTTGCTCTTCTAAGCTGGTTTCTATAATTAATTTCTTCATATAGCCAACTTTGTTTTTCTCTAACTCTTTAAATATATTCTAGCATTCTTAATCTGTATAATATCTATCTGAATAATAACTATCTGAATTATTTCTACCATAGAAATCTATATTTTCTAATTCATCTTCTATCCAATTAGTACTTAGTAACTCATCTTCAAAATTAAATTTTTTTTCCATATTATTTTCTTTATGTCTTCTCATTCTAAGTCTTATGATATATAAAACAAGTATCTTAGTTTCATCAGATATATAACTTGTCATATTATTTATATTATGCTTAGGTTTCTACGAATAACTTGGATAACTTGAAATTGGATTCTAGTAATTAATTAATTTATCATAATATTTATTAGTTGTTTGTTTTAATCTTAATAATTCTTGTATATTTTCATTAAGGAATTCTATATATTTTATGTCTTTAGTTATCATATATTTTTCTAGATTTGTTTTCGTTAATTTTTCTATTAATTGTATATTTTTTATATCCATTTTTCAATATTTTAAATATACGTAATTTATCATGGTTGATGTGTAGGTTTGGTATGTAAGTATTTGTAAGAATAAGTAGATAGGCGAGGTATGTAATTTATCCTAGTCATAAAATATTTATCAAATTATTTTTTCAATATGATATTTCTTATATCTACAATTTCTATATCCTTAAGTACATACAAAACAAGTATTTTAAATTTATCTACCATTTCGTCAGATAAATAAGTATTCATTTTTCATATGATGCTTTTTCAAAATATTCCCTTCAATCATACACATAAAAAAATACGATCATTTTAGATTACTATATACTAGATTATTCTTAAATAACATGTTCTTCGGTCACTATTAGTATGGTAATCTGGATACTTTTCCCTTAAACAGCGCCTCTACTCAGGCTACTCCCCATCACGGCTTTCTTGCCTCATCGGTTTCACCTTTAGGATGACATAGTTCTTAGGGATTTTTCTCCTTTTCCACTTTGCTAATAAACTTCTTAACATGCTATTTTCGAATAATTCTACTATAAAGTAACTAACATGAACTTATTTTATCATATCATGATTGTCAGGAATTTATGAATTTAGCTATTAATAATCACAAATATAAATACATGTTCTGGTAAATCTGATAATACGAGATTTTTCATAGCTGTTTGATGATTCATAGCTTTTCCTTGGAAATATACTTGTTTTTATTAAATAATTCAAAAATTATGTGTACAGGAGAGGGTTTTGCTTCAACTCATGAAAACTTGCCCTTTATCTGAGTGAATGCTCATCTATTTATATCCTAAAAAAATGAAAGACGTAAACTCTATACTCTCCCTAATTTTTTACACGTATCTTTCCTAATAATTCATATGTTACAATAAGGTCAAAAAGGATAGGCTATAAAGTTAGATACCCTAAAAAAAAAAAAAACTTATCTATATAAAAGTCTTACAAAACTAAAATTTACGTATAAGAGTTAAAGGCTATATAATATGTCGCTTTCTAGTCATTTATTAACTTGTCTTCTTCTATTATTGCTCTATTACTGTCTTCTTTTTATCTTCTTCTTGTCGTATCTGCTATTTTTTTTATCTTCCTGCTATTGTAGCATCACATATGGAATAAAGTTGTGTCTGCCACTACATCTGCTGCATATGTGCTCATCGTATTTTATGCCAACTTGTTTACAGAATTGATCCATAGCTTCTTCTGAAATAACTCTTTTCATAATAGATCTTGTGACTGGTAACTCTTTTGGTTTTAGAATTGTCATGACCTATTTTCTTATCTCTTCTTTGTCATTTTCTCTAATATTTTTACAAATAGAGTAAACCAATAATTGATTTCTGTTATAGTAAATTCAAACTGGGTTTTGATTTATATAATTATTTGCTAACTCAGTCAATATACTGCTAAGTCCAATAACTCTTTTGTTTCGGTAGAAGTTCGATATTTGATTTTTGGTTATCTCTTCTTTTCGCATATTTCTTCAGGGATTATATGATCTTGTGTCATTCCTATCTTGACAACGGTAATTATTTTTTTTATTTTATCAAACAATATTTCTGCTGGTGCTGAGTAGAAAAGGACATAGAATAACTGTCCCTTTGTAATCCTCTTATAATCCATAAATCCTTTGTAAATATCTGAAATTTTTGTTAACTCTACTCCATTAGTTATGTGGACTGTAGATAATAGTCCATAATAGTAACATGAAGTAATTAAGTTTACACTGGTGCTAGGCAAAGCAATAAGTTTGTTATAGTTCTGACATTTTTGTGTAATATATCCTTGGTGTTGTTTTGCTAAATCTTTACTCTGGATAAGTTTTGTATTTAACAATTTTTGTAAAGTATAAATATTATCAATATATGTACAAGTGATATGGTTATAAGTCTACTTTTGTTGGTTAAGTGACTCGGAATATATGTGTATTTGGGGAGGTATAGATGACTCTAATTTTTGTATATTTGGTGTATATGGTTTTGGTTTTGAGAATATCTGGTTGAGGTTATAATTTTTTTTCTTTAGTGGTTCAGGTTTATTTTGAGTGACTATATTCTTTCCCTTGGATACATCACCTGCGCCTACAGCTGTAACTGTAATTTCCTCAATAATTTGAGTTTTTAGGTGTTTCTCATCGTCACCTTTTAGGTCTAGTTTTTTAATGTGCTCTTCCTGCACAGTATCTTTGCTAATAGCTTTTTCTTATTTTTCATAGTGCTCAACCTGTACTTTTACATTTGTAACTTCAGTAACTAATGTGATAACTCTTTTTTGTAATAACTTCATTTGTTCAAACACTTGTAATATTAAGTCTGTTTGGGTATCTTTGACATCAGCTTCTTCCATTGGTAAATTAGTTTGAGTAGCTTTGTCTTGATATGTAATTTGCAATAACATTCTTGTCAGTCTTGATTACTTCAATCGTAAATGTAAAATTTAATATATTCAATACTAATCTCCAAATTTCCTTTGTCGTAACTGAGTTTTGTATTTTTCTTGTTAACCACCATCAAACCTGGGTATTACCTGTCCTCACAATAAATGTGTTATATACAATATATGGTTCAAATGCTAATAAACATTTATATAATGAACATAATTCTTTTCTATTTATTTCCCATTTTATTTCTGTTTCACTAAACGTACCTGAGTAGTATCTGCAATGACGTTCTAATTTTTCTTCTTCATATCTATGTTTAAATACTCCCCCATAACTACATTCACTAGCATCTGCTTCTACTATATATATAAATTTTTTATTTTCGTTTGGGAATTGTAATTTTGGTAACTCTTTACAAAATATTTTTTTTTCTGAACTTGTTTTTTGTCTTCTTCGTTGTAATTATATTCTACATTTTTTTAAAATTTTTTCTATAAAGGCTTTAAGTTTTCTGTTAATTTTGGTATATATTTCCTTACTTGGTTTACTAATCCTAAAAATGATTGTAATTTCTTTTTTGTATCTAATTCTTCTTCTGAATTCATTATTTTTTTATACTATATGTTGTTGCATTTTTACTCCACTTTTATCTATTTGTATTCTTAAAAACTCTATTTGGTTTTTCATTATTTCGACTTTCTTTTCACTTACACTTATTCCCGATTTTTCTATTATATCTGTAGATTGTTCTAATAATTTGAAATGTTCCTCTTTAGTTTTTGTGTATAGTAGTATATCATCTATGTATACTATAAAATTAGGTAATTGTTTTAAATAACTATTCATAAAGTGTTGATATCTGCCTGGTGCATTTTTATATCCAAATGGTAATACGTTCCATTCATAAAATCCTTGTGGTACTGTAAATGCGGTTAATTCCTTAGAATTTTCATCTAACTTTAAGTGGTAAAATCCTGATTTACAGTCAAATTTACTAAAGTTATTATATCCTTGTATTTTTCTTATTTTTAATATCTTATTTGGTATTGGGTAATTATATGTCATAGTTTGTGCATTTAAATTTCTATAATCAATAACTATTCTACTTTTTCCTTTTTGTTGTTCACTATGTTTATTTAATATAAATGTTGGACTATTATGTTTATTATTACTTTTTTCTATATATTATTTTTCTAATAATTCATCTATATGCATTTTAAATTCTTTTAAATCATCAAAATTATATGTTAATGGTTTTTGAGTTATTATGTTACTTTTATCTATTAATTTAATTTTTATAGTAGTTTAATGTTTTTTCCATCCTTTTAATGGATCTTCACTGTATAGTTGTCTTAATTTTTTTCTTTATTATTTCTACCCTATCTATTGAAAATATAGTTATTTTTTTTATTTATCGAAAATACAACCAGTTCTACTGTGTCTTCTGTATTTTTTATATTTTCTAACTTTTGTGTAATTTTTTTGCTTTCTATTATCCAATCAGTTTTCTTTTTTATTTTATTAATAACTCTTTTTGCTCTTACTTTTTGTTTACATGGTGTTGTAAACCACCAATCTATTTTAGTTATTATATGTGGTTATAATTTATCTAAAAATGACATTCCTAAAAGCATATCTTTTGATTTTAGTTCATAATTATAGATTTCTTCTGTTGTTATTATTTTATCTCATATCTGTATTTTTACACTTTTAGCTTTATATGTAATTAAACTTCCTTTATTATTAAATCCTTTGACTACTATTGGTATTTTTAATTTATCCCATTTACTTTCTGGTAAATAGTTGTATCCACATAAGTTTGCTTCTACTCCTGTATCTATCATACGTGTATAATACCTATTATAATATCCTTCTACTATTATTTTTACAAGTACATATATTTTCATGTCATGTCAAAGTCCTTTTTATGAATAATTTCTCTTTATTATATGTTATAGATAATTGTATATGTTTTATATTGTATGGTTTTACTTGTTCTAACCATTTTATTCCTAATATTATATCTACTTTTTGCATTTCTTCTTTTATTTCAAATTCTATTTTTATTTTTCTAACTCCTATTATTATTTCTTTTTTTGCCGTATCTTTAATGTTTATTAGACTCCTTGGTAGATCTGGGCATATATTACTATTAGATTTTATTTCTTCACTTTTTACTAGATATTTTGCTATATAATTTTCTTCTTGTTCTGTGTTTAAGAGTATTAAATATTCTTTTTCATTTATTGTTCCTGTTATGTAATATTGGTTTAAATTAACTATTGAAGTTGTTTCATAATTTGTTCTTTTTGATGAGCTTGATGATTCTATTTTTTCATGAGCTGTTCTTTTTTATGTACTTATTCTATCATTTATTATTTCTAAATCTTCTTCTATGTATATATTTTTGTAACTATAATCATTATTACCAATTGTTTTTACAAATTGTTTAAAAGGACTTTCTATTTGTATTTTATTAATTTTATTTTTTCTTGTTATTTAATGTTTTGTTGTTAATACATATAGATTTTTACATCTTGCTGTAAATATTTTACTTTCTGGGGTTAGTTCTATTCCTAATATTTTTCAATATAATACTAATGATTTATCTATATTTTTATCTGTTATTGCTACTGAATAATTCACACTTATTATAAATTTAAATTTTTGGTCTATTAAATTTCCTTTTATAGCAGTTATCATACTTTTTCTATAGGTTTTATAATTTTATCATCTGCTAAATATAATTCTATTGGTGTATCTATTCTTTCTCTAAAACATGTTTTTATTAATATCTCTGTTCCTCCAAGGTGTACATATTTTATTGGGTCTTTGCTTTTTATGTCATTTATTTCTTTATTAATTATTCTTTTTGTTACTAGAGGTATACTAGCTCTTCCTTTTGCATATCTATAGTCTATTACATGTTCTTTTTGGCTTACTATGTAGTATTCTTCCTTTTTTCTACTAAATATATTTTTTATTTTTGGTATTTTAAATATTTTTTCTCCACTTGGGTCTAACTCTTTTTCTTTTATTTCGTCAAATATATTATTATCAAATATTGTTTTTTGATCTGTTCCTTCTTCATTTAAATATTCTTCCTTTGTTATTATTTTTATATCTTCTTCAGTTATTTGGTTCATTTTTATATCTTCTTCAGTCATTTGATTCATCTAATTCGCTATCTATTTTATTATCTATTTCATTCTCTGAAATTTCATATATACTATCTTCACTTTCTAATTCGTAATCTATATAGTCTATCTGCATATATTCTGTATTTTCTATTTTTATTTCTGATATTTGTTTCTTTTTTGGATTTTTAGGCATTTTACAATCTCTAGCTAAATGTCCTAGTTTTCCACAATTATAACAAGTACATTCTTTTATAGATTTCTTTTTCCTATGTGGTCTTTTATGTTTATAATTTTTTTACATAATATCTTTTTCTTGGTTTCTTATACTTATATTTTGATTTCTTGTGTTTCTTATATTTCTTATGTCTTTTTCTTTTCTTATAATATCTTTCTTCATATCCAAATTGAGGTGCTATTTTATCTTTGCAATATGCTAAATTTCTTATTAATGTTTTTTTCCATTTTCATTTCTTTTCTATATTTTTCACATAGATTTCTATACCATTTTTGTAAAAATTTATTCTTGCTCCTAGGGTATATACTATTTTTGCTTCACCCCAACTCTTTATTATTTTTGAACTAAATGCTTTGGGTAATTTACTAAAATATAATCTTCTTATTTCTTTACTTTCTTTGGTATTATATGTTCCATTATAATAATATTCTTTAAATGCATACGTACACTCATCTATATAGCACATATCACATATTGCTAGTTTTAACATCAAATTTCTATTTATATCTTTTTCTTTATTTTGTTCTGCTTCTTCTGTTGTCATACTGCTAAATTCATCTCTTATAGTTATTTCATATTTTTTCAATATTTCTGTTGGTGATATTTTAGTAGTTGTTGATGTTTCTTCTGTTTTATTATCAGATCTTAATACTTTTTTACTTGCTTCGGCTAGGTTTAAAAACCATAATTTTACTGTTCCTATTAATGTCTTTTCTATATATTCTGGCATGTTTGTTGTATCTATTTTATTATCAAATAATTATTTTGACATGTATCCTACCCATAGTTGTATTATTTTATTTGTATCTATTACACAGTCTAAATCTAAAAGGTTGTAATTAATTATTTGTTTTGGTGTCCATTTATTATATTCATCCTTTGGATTATATCTTTTAAACTTATTTTTGTAATTATAGGTTGGTTTTCTTATTTCTGATGTACTGGGTATTATATTTTTATCTAGAGTATTTACTTCTTTATTTATTAGTTCTAGATTTTCTTTATTAATTACTTCTTGTTCTTCATTAATTTCTAGTTTTCCTATGTTTTCTAGAATTTCTGTCTATGTTTCACTACCTTCCGAATCATAATTATCTGTTTCTTCAGCATCTATTGTATTTATTTCTTATTCATTGGTTTCTGATTCTTTATTTTTTATTTTTTATTTTTCTTTAAATTGATTTATCTCGTTTAATAATTTTTGTTCTTTATCTTTTTCTTCTTTTTCTTTCTGTCTTTTTTCATACCGATCTTTTAGTATTTGTATTTCTTTTCTAATTCAGCAATCCTACTATTTTTAGTTTCTTCTATTTTTCGTATTTCTTCTGTGGTTTGTTGTTTTATTTTATCTATTTTCTTTTTTCTGTTTATCTCTTCGTTTTCTCTTTCTATTCTTACCATGGCTGTCAACTTATCTTCTAATTTTAATTCTTTTTTTCTGACATTAAATATAAATGTTCACCTATTTTCTTATATCTTCTTCCTCAATTAGAGAATACTATTTTTATTTTTGATCCATCATGATTTTCATATGTTTTTTCGTCTATTATAAATTCTTCTTTGTTCATTTTATTTAAATGTATATAGGTTATGTTGATATATATATTCTAGACTGTCTATTGTTGATTCTAAATTTGATATTTCTTCTTTTTGTGAATTTATTGAGTTTTTACTAACTCCGACAACGATGTTATACTGTAGTCTTTCTATCCTTATTTTTAATTCTTTACGTTTTTCAGATATTATTTGTTTTAATTCTTTATATTTTTGTAATTTTTGTTCGTTATTTATCTAAGCAATATTTATAATATTTTGGTGGATATCAAAATCTAATTATCTAATTTTTATCATAATTCATAAATTAATCAAATAAATTCAAATATATACTACTTCCGTAACTTTAATTAACATAACTCTGATACCAATTTTTAACAAGCAAAGAGAGCTTGGAATTATCTATGTTTGTTGGGCACACTAGACATATGAAGGTCCTCCGTTGATTGGAAAAGGAAGTTACAAGACATAAGTTTTCCTTCCTTGCTTTCTATCATTAGTTCAGTGTCATTCTTCCAAACTGACAAAGGTGCCTTTATGAATATTGGTCCAACTGTAAGTTCCTTTACCCAGGACTCTCTAACACCATATTTCTTCATTATCCATATATCAATAGATTGGTGAACTAACACATCTAGAGGATATATCTCAGTAAAACAAATCAAAGCTAGAGTTTTATTCAAGACGAAGAGACCCTCCCTTCCTTCACTAGCTTTGCCCTCAGGATATAGCACTTGTTGGAAGGACTTGGCTCTGAAATCAAAAGAAATGATGCAATTATCACCTTTTTTTAGATATCCACCCCAATGATAGGCTCTGTTAAACAATACATGAGAATATTGAAAGGAATCTATTATGCATTCTAGACCCTCAAGTTTTCTCCAACAATTTGTGCTTAGATTGTAGACTTGTACCTTACTAATATACTTTCTATGATTATCAATATACTCAAATTTATATTCATGACTGGGATTTAGGATTCTAACCACCTTATAATCATTAGTGTTAATGTCAAACCCGATTTCTATGGTCATGTCCATCAAGAAGTGGAGATCTTTATCGGGAGATAAGTATGCGGGATGAGGAAGAATGCTAGGTGGGAGTTCCCAAAACTCTCTTAAAGTTGGGTTACAAAAAATAATGCCCCTATAACTAGCAATGCAGACTATTCCATTACACGCACCTGCAACGTTGACACCTATATAATTATCTAAATATCCTATATTTAGTGCTATAGATTTGAATGATTCATCATTTGAATGGAAAGATAACATATTTTTACCATTGTAATAAATGAACTCGGTACTTCCCTATAATTCTTGGTAGTGCTTAAGAAATATGAAGTGATTTGAGAGAGACTCATAATTGTAATGGATAGAGACGAAATTAGGGCTATTTATCAATGAGTACCAGTTTTTAGATATACATTTTAATCTCATCAGTGATTTTGCTGGCAATCGCTTCAATATGTTTATCATCACATCATCGACAAGTTTCCATTTTTTAGAAACAAGCTTCTGCAAAAGTGCATCAGTTACAACTTCCAGGAGGATAAGTTAACTGGTTGATAGAGAGATCAAGATGTTTTAAGGTATTATCAAGATCTACACGAAGGCATAACTTTTGAGACCACTTTACCTGGGAATGCAACGATCCTATTTTATAGAAATAATTTTTTATCCTATTTTATAGAGCAATTTTTTTGACACATGTCATTCAGTATAGATTTGGTAAAATAATAATGATATTATTTATTAGAAAATATTTGAATAAATAATTATATCATGTATAAAAAAATAAACTGTTGAAACTTAATTATTTAAGAAAAAGATGAGAGAGGCTATTTAGTTAAATTTTGTAAATTGAACTACGGGAGGTGAGTGGTTCGGGTGGTTATTGATTGAAAGAGAATTTGATATCTTAGTACTAGAATCCAAATGATGACTCCCATTCTTAGCTATGTGTGGATACATCTGGAGTAAAACAGAGAAGGTTGTGTTAGCTTGATGGTGTAAAATAGAGGATTTTTATTGTTTGAGTCTTCATTTAATTTTGGATTCAGTGGAAGATATGGGTTTGTGGATTTCATAATCATGCACTTAAGGGGTTTGATAGTGCATTGTTAGTGCATTTTAATTTTCAATTATGTGTACATTGTATTATTAAATTGGAATCAATCTTGAAAAACAAATCCCCTCATCCAAACAGGGCTTATATCTCTGTTTTTAAGTAGGAACTGAGTTGCATAATGCGGTCTCTCCAAACAGTTGCCTCCTGAACTAGCCAATGATGCTATCCAAGTTAGTATTGTTTTTAACTGTTAGCTATTTTAATATATGCAACCTCTAGAATTAAGTGCTTTAAGCATGTTTCTTTCTTTTGCGCTGTCTCTTAGCTTTATCAGGAGTGTCTCCAATGAAGAAAATACATTGGCAGTATGGTATGTTTATGGTATGTTTTCTTCTTTGTGCTGCTCAAAATTATATTACTTGTATTGGTTGTTGTCTAAAAACACTCTTCTTTTGCCTTTGATTCAGTTAGGTTTCATCATCCTTGCAAGTGGTCCTTAAATTAAATTGAATGAATAAGTTGGTTGATTTTAGGAGGTGATCTTTTTATCTAGGGGCACACCCACCTTGACACATGTTACCCGACACTGCTTCGTTGGAAAAATATAATTAAATATACTTATAAGAACTTGTAAGAAAATAAAATAAAGGATAAAATTAAAATCAGTAACATTGCCTGTGAACTAGTTGTTAGGTGGCTTTGTGGTAAAGGACCACTATTTCCTTTGCAGTGTCATGGGTTAAATTCCAAGTGAGGTACTTTTATTATTTATGAAGCTTAATCATTCTCCTCTTAAATTTGTTAGATTTTCATGTGAAGTTTTCCTTATTTTTTTCTTCTTTTTAGCGAGAATTTTAAAAACTTGAAGAAATTCATTGCTTTCTTATTTATTGAATTTTTTGAAGGTGCTTAGGATTTATAAATTAAACTTTTAAGTTGTAGTTTAGTGGAAAAGATATTTTTTAATTTGAGGTATAGTTCGGTAATATAAAAATACTAAGTTTGTTAAGAGAAAATGATTACCATAATCTAATGGAGGCATATACCTCAACTGGATGACTAGTGAACTCTGAAGTCACTCGTTGTCAACCAGTTACCCACCACTTGCTCCCCCTGAATGCACCCCAAAAATGACAAACATGAGTCTAAAGAACTAACAAGATGATCAACTCGCCTTCTTATGTTATCCCCTGAACAGAACAATTTTTTAGAGAATCGATTGTTGATAACTTACGATAGAAGTCAAATTGGTTTCAACACTTTTGAGCGTATAATTCAAAGCTAACACATGAATATCCAACCATGATGACTTAAGAATGCAAGAACATGCTTGGAGAATCCCTTTTTAGCATATATTACAGCAATTCTATGTGTGGTTGATAGTTTGGAGCTTGGGATGCATTGGAAGGACCCAAGAGGGTATTGCCACGGGGTGACGACTGACTTGGTGGTCAGTCACCCTTGGGATGGCCCGCCACTAGAGCTGTCACGACCCGAACCAGGGCCTAGCTATGAAGGATATCTCAAGTTCCACGTGTACCGGAGACCACCCCCTACACCTAACCAATTAAACACAATATTCCCAATGTCGGATGAATTTCGAACATATAACAAGATAGATTCAAGAATAAATGAATGTCTATGATCAATATCTAACAACCTGGACGAAATAACCGACCAACACTACCCAAGTCCATAGTAATCCAACAAAGCCTTCTAAATAAGAACCAAAATAGAATATCCACAAGTGCCGAGACATGCTCCCTACTATAGATAAAACAAGTCTAAATTAGTCTAAAACATGAGAGAGCAAAACATGAAATGTAGTCTTTCGAAGTATGGAAGCTCACTACTTCAATGTCAACTCACGAGCTGATCCCAAATCCTAATCACTGAGCAAGAGAAGTAGAAGTATGTCCAGTTTCTGTATCGTATGGGGATGCAGCGTCCGAAGATGGTTAGCGGTTGGAGCGCTAGCATGTAACTCAAGGATACGGGATAACATGATTCCATGATCAACAGTTCAAAATCATTCAAAATTCCATGCACATCATCCAATATATACATACATATATATATGTGTGTGTATATATATATATATATATATATATATATATCACATACCATGATAGAGAATAAGGATTAATATGTATTTTAAAATTTTAGCCTGGATTGTGTAGCTCAACCGTTATAACATACAAAGGTGCTCGTGGTCTATATGGGTCCAACTCTCCTCCATCTAGTAGGGCCTCAGTACTTGTGGCAACACGAATCAGAGGATATATATATACACAATGGGGGGACCTGAACCTCTCGACATATCAAGGTGACACAAGCACCAAATCATGTCATACAATATGAGGGACTCGAACCTCCCAATCATATGAGAATAATAATAATGAGGGGGACTCGAATTACCCGGTCATATAGACCCCCGCGGCGGCAACTGCAGTTTCCAGTGTTACACCCTCAGGATTTCTGCTTTCACGACTCAGCTACACAGTGCTCTTTAAAGCCTAATTAAAATATTTAACACACATTACCATTTATTGAACCATGCTACATATTTAAGCATACATTGTCGGTATCGTTATACCAACTATGCTTGCAAGGTAACATCAACATGCCAAAAAATTAACATCAAATAGGGAAACTCATAACCCTTTAGTTCCATTATGCAATAGCTTTTGAAATCACCAACCCACAAGGTTCAATTCAACATAATAATACAATAGTTCCAGAATAGTTAAATTCTCAAATTTCTTATAACTAAAAACAATTTCACAATACAATATGAGGTTGGGGTTATAACCACTTCCAAAGTCACGAGTTGTGAAAATCACAATTTCTTGGTTTATTCACCATAACCATGATCCCAAAAGTTCAAAACCATTGTTATAATATGAGTAATGCATAATAAAACTACGGGAAAACAATTATTTGACTATTCATGTTAAAACCCTCAATCATGTCAAAACCTTACTTTTAATCATGTAATAACCATGTATTTCCGTGAAATAGAGATATTAAGTGTAAATATAGAGTCACATGCCTAAAATATCAAGAAATTTAGAGAGAAATTGACCCTTGAGCCCTTAGATGACCAACTTGATAAAACCTTAGCTTGACTTGCTTAAGGAAATTTAGAGAGAGTTCTGGTGTGTTTGAGAAGTTACTTAGATTTTTTTGTGAGTGCTAATGACACCCTAAAGGGGTTATAAGATGTGGGTTTTAATTGGGTAAGAGGGAAAATGTCGTGAATGCCCTTAACTTAAAAGCTGAAAAAGTGCCGCCATTGACTACGATCAACCGTTGACTCATAGTCACTCCTCACGACTCGTCACCATGAGTTGTAACCAAGATAGTTTCTAGGACCCCCACACATTATTGTCCTTAAAACTCAATGGAAGGACTCGTAATGGGACCCTATGAATCGTAGGGTCCAGTCGTAGTCAACATAGAACCTATTTAGGGTATACACTTGAAACCCTGTGATTTACACCCAATGACCCGTAACAAGTCCTTATGGCTTATAGTGAGCCACTTGTACTCATAGTATAATCTAGCCACCTAATTACTAATTTGGTTATGACTTATCCTAATGACCTATCAAGATACCCTACAACCCATAGGAAAAGTCATAATCGGAGAAGTGAGTGCAAAATTCTAGGAACTTCCAAGGACCAAAACACAGGGCATTATACTCCCCACTAAGATCATTCATCCTCAAATGATAGGACAAGGAATTTACTAGCACGAGTAGACCCCAAACACAACCACTCTTAATTTTAAGATAGAAAACAAAGATACCAAGGAATTTACAATTTCCTTTTACAAAGAAAACAAAATGTGAAGAAATACACATACCTCAAGCACGATTGTTTGAATTGGGGAACAAGAATGGATACCTGGACCTTATGTCCTCCTTGACTTCAATGTATCATCCTCAAACTTGTGGTTCCTCCAAAGAACCTTTACCGAAGTCACATCCTTAGTGTGTAACTGACAGACTTGCAGATCTAAGATTTCTATAAGAATTTCCTTATAAGATAAAGGATCTGAACTACCCCTACTTTCTAAAGGAACAACCGTCGAAGGATCACCCACACACTTTATCAACATTGAAACATAGAACACTGGATGAATGGAGATCAAGCTAGAAGACAATTCCAATTCATAAGCAACATTACCAAACCTATTAAAAAACAAATGCAGACCGACATAATGGGGACCGAGCTTCTCCTTCTTCCCAAATCACATCACTCCCTTCATGGGAGACACCTTTAAGAACACCTAATCACCAACACTGAATTCAAGTCCCTTCACCTCAAATCCGCATAGGACATTTGGCAAATTTGGACGGCCTTAAGTTTATTATGAATCATATTCACCTTCCCCATAGCTTGGTAAATAAAATCAGGACCAAATAACCTATTTTCACCAACTTCAAACCACCCAATAAGAGACATATGCCTCCTACCAAACAAGGCCTCAAACGGAGCCATACCAATGCTAGAGTGATAATTGTTGTTATAAGCAAATTCAATGAGAGGGAAGTGATCAACCCAACTAACACTATAGTGAAATACACAAGCCCGAAGCATATCTTCCAAGATCTAAATTGTCCTTTCCACTTCCCTATATGTATGTGGGTGGAGAATAGTACTAAGGGTCACCTTAGTCCCCAAAACCCTTTGAAATGACCTCAAAAAATAAGATGAGAATTGAGTACCCCAATCAGATATGATAAAAACTGGAGTACCATCCAACTTCACAATCTCCTCAATAACTTAGTAGAATTCCCAGAAGAGAAATTATTCCTCACTGGCAAGAAGTGAGCAGACTTAGTCATCCTATCAATGATGACCCAAATTGAATCAAACTGCTGGTGAGACTCTGAGAGACCGATAACAATGTCTATATTAATTATCTCCTATTTCCACACTGGCAGCTCAATATCTTGAGACAACCCACCAGGCCTCAAGTGTTCCACCTTTACTTGCTGACACTCCATGCACTTAGGAATGAATATGGCCACATCACGCTTTATATTATTTCACCAATAAATCTCCTTAAGATCATGATACATTTTCATTAAACTAGGATGAATAGAATAGTGCGACTCATGGTCTTCTTCCAAGATTTTTCCTCGCAACCCATCAAACTTGGGAACACATAACGCACCTTGGTACCTCAAGAACTATCACCACCAATATCGAAGGCCATCACTTTCTACCTACCGACATCATCCTTTATCTGCATCAAGATAGGATCTAACATTTGCTTCCCCTTCACTTTAGCACTAATAGATGACTTTAACACCTCTTAAACAATTGTACCTCTATAGAAATCCAAGAGAAAAACTTTGAGATTATCTACATAAGGAAAGCTTCCTAAAGGACAACCTTCTAAGAGCATCAACAACCATGTTAGCTTTACCTGGATGATAGTAAAGACTCATGTCATTATCCTTTATCAACTCAAGCCATATCCTTTTCCTAAGATTTAATTTCTTTTGAGTGAATACATATTGCAGGATCTTATTGTAATGCCCCGAGTCTGTACCCTGGGTGCCACACAAAGCTTACAATCTCGAGGGACCACAAGCTAACCTATGACTGGTACCTGTTATATACACTGCATAATAATAATAATGAAATGTGGAAAATGGGATAAAATTACCATAAGGTTCACAATTGAAAGTATAATACTGATAAAGGAAACTGATAACTGAATATCTGTCTGAAATTGTCTAGTTTGGAAGCCTCTAACTTTCTGAACATGGAGTTGATGGGACAAGCCGCCAAATGACTCCAACTACTAAAAGAGTATTGAAAAACTAAAATAACAACTCTTTCCTTAAGCTATGATGACTAACCACTAAGTCTGCTACTGATAGGCTGGGCTGCTAAGAACGATCAGGAGACCGTGCGTCTAAACTTATGATATAAGACACCATAGCATAAAAGAAAGATATGTATCAGTACTTTGAATATACTGGTATGCTAAGCGAGGTAAGGCTGAATGCATGTGTTCATATGCATGAACAATAATTGACTGAGTAACATGAATATATCTAAATGAGAGTACATGTATAGATGAAATTTCTAGACGTACTGGTTATGTAATGCTATGCACATAACTACATATACTGTAATTGAGATCATATTAAAACTGGGTAATGAGTTCTGATAACTGAATGACTTATGTTTGATTTTACTGATACTATATTACTGTTAATGGAGTGACTATTTTTGACAGTCCTGATTCTGTAAACCTGAACCGATTTCTAGAACGTAAGGACTTCTTCAAGGATCACACTTTCTATTGGCAGGTGAGTCCCCATCCATGGGTTTACTCGGTGCTGAATCCTACTCCTAACTAAATTGACATTGGACTGATTTCTAAACTGTACTAGGCTGGACTAAACTGTTATTGATCGTGTTAACTGACTGAACTAGACTAAGTTCACTGAGTTCTAATATATGACTGAATACACTAAGTTCTGTACTGACTGAATACTACTGATCATGACATTTCTAAGACTATTTTGTAACTACTGTAGCTCTAGGTAAACAGGTAGATTTTTAGGTATTGAATACCCCCAGGACTCGATAGCATAGAAATTAAAACATGGCATAATCTTGGAGTGCATAATAATATATTCACCTAGGCATTTAGTCAAACACTTTATACACATGAGCTTGTACATGATTGAGACCACATAATGACATGTCATGATTCCACTATTTACTTCACATAAGTATTTTATCAAACACTTGGGGAGTATGGTTATTTCATATAATACTAGTCAACACATGAGCATCATGAACACAATAATCAATTGTAAATTCAAGGGTTTCGCATGCAATTCATGTAATTCCCCATACAAACTATTTTAATTTCATGAGACTTGTAATTAGATCATGAATTAAAACCCAATTACTATCATGAACATAGATGCTATCAATTTCCAACATGAAATTAATGAAATCAAAATATTATAGTTTAAAATAAAGGTTCTTGAACTTCATGGGAGAAAGGAACCCATGAATAAACACCTAACATACCTTGGCTGTTAATCCTATGAAAGTTGTGGTAAATTTCTTAAAGCCTGAATCTTGAATTTGGTGGATTGGGGTTTGTTCTTGAGGAAATTTGAGAGAAATCATAAATTTTTGCCTTTTAAATGGCTTAATTACGTATTGTAGGGATGAATAGGAGTGGGAAAATGACTCATTTACCCCTCTAGATATGAAATTAAAAGAGCAGAAATCATGCCTAGTGACGCAAAGACCAACATGCTGTGTCAATGGGGTCGACGCAATGGCCGACACGATATGTCAGGATTACATTGGCTTACTATAATTTGAATTGAGAGCTGGAGGAAAATATCTATCGATGCGATAGGCGATGCGGCACATCAAGATTGCATTGATCCACTATTTTGGACTCCCAAACGTGCCTCAAATGATGTTCAAAAATCCAAAACTTGTCCAAGAACACCTACCGATATTCCTGATCATGAATCAACCTAAAAATTGTCACTTGAAGGTCGTAAGGATCGTAAAATAAGATCTCTAAATTATGAAGGCTAAAATAATTCTAAGTATAAATACTTAGCTGAAATTTCAAAGTTTGGGACCTCCTTTCAAGCTTTAACGGACTGAGTTAAGCTTAGGATTTTGCGGGGTCCTAAAATATCTCTCCCTTGAGAATATTCATCATCAAATAAGATTGACTAAGCTGAGAATACTGATAGACTAAATCCATGTACTGAACATACACAATTGAAACATGATTTCATAACTGAAACTACTGATCTACTGGGTTTTCATACTGAACATGCATAACCAAAGCATGACTAAATTCTGAAGACATGATACATGACTGAACTGTTTTATGAAAGTATGCATGATATGAAAATGCTATGTAGCTGAACAGTTACCAAGTTGGTAAAGGAAATATGAGTATGAGACTAAGTAAATCTAAGGAAGACTATTACCTTGAGTTGAGTCTGAGTTTACGGAGAAGAGGTAAGGATAATTAGTTCACATATCTACTTCTGCTTCCCAAGTAGCTCCTTTCGCGGACTGATTCACCAAAGAACTTTGACTAGAGGAACTTCTTTGTTCCTCAGTCTGTGAACCTGATGGTCAAGAATTTCAATTGGATCTCATCATAAGAGAGGTTGTTCTGAACATCTATACCCTCTATAGGAACTACAACTACTGGGTTACCTATGCATTTCTTTAGTAAGGAGACATGAAACACTGGATGTACTGAAGACAACTTAAGCTCGTAAGCTATCTTTTCGAAATGGCTGAGAATTTAGTATGGACCGATATATCGGAGACTGAGCTTTCCCTTCTTGCCAAATCTCTTCACTCCCTTCATAGAAGAGATTTTCAAATACACATAATCACCAATCTCAAACTCAAGATCCTTCCCTCACATATCTGCATATGATTTGTGTCGGCTTTAAGTTGTCTTAAGCCTTTCCATAATCAACTAAACTTTTCCTAAGGTATCAAATACCAAGTCAGGCGCTACCACTACAGCCTCACCCACTTCAAACCAACCGATGGGATATCTATATCTCCTCCCATAGAGTGCCTCAAATGGAGCCATCTGAATGCTAGAATGATTACTGTTATTATATATGAACTCAATCAAAGGGAAGTGGTCATCCCAACTACCCTTAAAGTCAATAGCACATGCTTTTAACATATCTTCTAGAGTCTGAATGGCCCTTTCTGCTTGACCATCTGTCTGAGGGTGAAAGGCTATACTGAGGTGAACTTGGGTACTATGACCCTTTTGGAAGGCTTTCCAGAAATGAGAGGCAAATTGTGTACCTCTATCTAAAATGATAGACAATGGAACTCCATGTAATCTGACCAACTCTCTAACATAGAGCTTGGGATAATCCTCGGCTGAATAAAAGGTATGAACTGGTAAGAAGTAAGCTAATTTGGTCATCCTATCCATAATGACCCAAATCAAATCATGCTGCCGACGAGCACGGGGCAAACCCATCACAAAATCTATGTTCACCTACTCCCACTTCCAAGTGGGACTACTAAACTATTGCATAGACCCACTAGGCTTATGATGCTCGATCTTAACCTTCTGATACATCAAGAACTTAGCTACAAACTCTGCAATGTCTTTCTTTATCCCACTCAACCAATAGACTTCCTGCAAGTCGTGGTACATCTTAGTGGCCCCTTGGTGAATTGAGTAGCGTACCCCATGCGCTTATACAAGAATCCGCTATTTTACACCATCAACACATGGAACACATAGTCTACCCTGGAAGTACAACACACCATCCCCCCCTTGGAAGAAAACCTCAACTTTCGAATCTCTGGCTAACTCTTTTAGTTTAACTAAGCTGGGATCCCTGTCCTGCTTTTATTTTACTTTAGTAACCAGAGATGATTCTGAACTATTCTGCACCCATACACTACCCTATGCTGAATCGAGTAAGCGAACGCCTTATCGGGCAAGCTGATTAACTTCTTCAACTAAATTCTTCTTACCATCCTCCATGTGGGAAACGCTACCCATAGGCATCCTATTGAGAGCATCAACCACTACATTAGCCTTTTTAAAATTATATAGAACACTTATGTCGTAGTCTTTTAATAACTCTAACCACCTTTTCTGACGCAGATTCTGGTCTTTCTGAGAAAATACATATTGCAGGCTTTTATGGTCTATGAACAAATCAACATGCACCTAATACAAATAGTGCCTCTAAATTTTTAAGGCAAATACTACAGCTGCTAACTCAAGATCATGAGTGGGGTAATTCTTCTCATGAGGATTAAGCTGTCTAGAGGCATAGACTATGACCTTACCTCTCTGCATAAAGACACACCCTAAAATGACTCTGAAAGTATCACAATAACCACAAACCCATCTGAACCATCTGGTAGAGTCAAAATCGGTGCTGTAGTGAGTTGAGTCTTCAACTCATGAAAACTCTTCTTATAAGAATATGACCATTGAAATTTGACTTTATTCTAGGTCAATCTGGACATAAGGGATGCAATGGACAAAAACCTTTAACAAACCATTGGTAATAGCGAGCCAAACCCAAGAAACTCCTAATATCTATTGGAGAGATAGGCCTGGGATAGTTTCTTACTGCTTTGGTCTTTTGAAGATGAACCCTAATGCCATCATCGAAAACTATATGGTCAAGGAAAGCTACTAACCTTAGCCAAAATTCGAACTTTCTGAATTTGGTGAACAACTAATGGGCTCTGAGAGTTTGTAATACTATTCTGAGATGGTCTGCATTATTACTTTCACTGCGAGAGTAGATAAGAATGTCATCAATAAAGACTATGACAAATATGTCTAAGTACTACTTGAACACTTGGTTTATCTATTCCATGAAAGCTATTGGGGCATTGGTAAGACCAAATGACATGAATAGGAATTTGAAGTGACCATACTATGTTTTAAAAGCTATTTTTGGAATGTCACATTCTCTGGCCTTGAGCTGATGATAGACTGATCTGAGGACTATCTTAGAAAAGTAACTGGCATCCTGAAGTTGGTCAAATAATTCATCGATTCTAGGAAATGAATACTTGTTCTTGACCATAACTTTATTTAGCTGATGGTAGTCTGTATCCATTCTAAGAGAACTATATTTCTTACGCACGAATAGAACTGGTGCACCCCAAGGGGATACACTGGGTCTGATAAATCCTTTATCTAGGAGATCCTTCAACTGTTCTTTTAATTCCTTGAGTTCTACTGGAGCCCTTTTGTATGCCAGACTAGAGATGGGCTGAGTGACTGGAAGAAGGTTGATTCGAAAGTAAATTTCCCTTTTAGAAGAAACCCTGGGAAAATCTTCGGGAAACATATCAGGAAATTCACATACTAAGGGAACTGACTCAAGACTGGGAGTATCATAACTAGAATTCTTAACTCAAACAAGATGATAAATACACCCCTTAGATATTATTTTCCTCACCCTTAGATAAGAAATAAGTTGACCCCTAAGTGATGAGGTACTACCCATCTATTCTAGGACATGTTCATTCAAAAACAAAAAATGAACAACTCTGTTTTAGTAATCGACTGAAGTATAGCATGAATAAAGCCAATCTATGTCGATAATGATATCAAAATGTATCATCTCTAGCTCTACTAAGTCTGCTTATGTAAATTTTTGAGATAACATAATCGGACAGTTTCTATATACCCATCGGGCTATGATAGATTTACCCACTGGGTAGAAACTGAGAAGGGCTCTACTAGAATTTTAGGACTGACTCCAAAGTCAATAGTTATATAAGGAGTTATAAAGAATAAAGAAGCTCTTGGATCTACCAAAGCATAAACATATAAATGATAAACTTGTAATGTACCAGTGACCAAATCAGGAGAACTTTCCTGATCCTGTTGGGATTGAAGTACACAGAGTCCGTTTGGACATTGCCCACTGGTGGCATTGGAAGCGTTACCCTGTTGATTCGGCCGACCGAACAAAGCTGAAGGTCGATTATACTGACCCTGAGAACCTGACTGAGGACAATCTCTAATTCTATAGCCTAGCTTGCCACATCTAAAACACGCATCGCTACTATCTCTGTAGACACCCTGGTGGTTTCTGCCACACTTCTGGTAAATATGACTTGTTCAGGCACTATTGACACTACACTGGGGTTTAGGTCCTGGTGCCCTATCTTTATTGCCATCTCTGAATTTTGACACTGGAGCACTAGCTGAGGATAGACCTGTAATTGAAGATTTCAGGCAAAATTGAGAACGATTTCCACCCTCTGAGTTTGGCTGAGTGAAGTTGAAGCTACCTATTTTAGCTTTCTTGTTCTCCCTCTTATTCTCCTTATTATTTTCCTCTTCTATCTACTGAGCATGGATCATGATCCTGGATATATCCATCTCTTTAATTAACATTGTGGTCCTACACTCCTTGACCATACTGTTAGATACACCCGATATAAACTTACTCATCTTAGATCTGCTATCTACTACCATGTGAGGAGCATATCTAGATAATTGAGTAAACTTGAGAGAATACTCTTTCACTGTCATGTTGCCTTGCTACAGATTAATAAACTCCAAAACCTTCACTTCTCTCAACTCCAGTGAGAAGAACCTATCTAGAAAAATAGTGAAAACTCCCATTCTATAGGCCCTGTATCTACGAGCCTATCTGCCATCCACTGCTTGAACCATGAGTGAGCTACATTCTATAACTGATATGCAGCCAACTCAGCACTCTCACTAGTAGTCACCCCTATAATATCTATGACTTTCTGCACCTGATCAAGGAATTCCTCTGGGTCCTTATCTACATTAAACCCAATAAATAATGGAGGGTTCATTCGGGTGAAGTCCCGAATCCTAGCTGCCGCAGTATTGGCCACTGGGTTGGTTGTAATGGCAGCTGGGCGATCATTCTGGGCTACTACAGAATGGGATAGAGTGGGGAAAGCTGCTCTGAATTTTGCATGGGAGACATGCTCATCCAGGGGGTCTGCTTGAATGGGTGGAGGTGTTGGCTGGTTCCTATTCTTTTTTTGTTGTTCTTTTTGGAGGCATGCTCTGTAAACAAAAGTAAGAAAAGGATTAGATTGAGACTGTAGCTCGCACGATATGAATACTGAAAGAAGGGAAACCTTTCCTAAAAATGCCTCATAGCCTCTTGTCCATAAGTGTGGCATGCTACACATCTATGCCTAAGACTCTACTAAACACGGGTTTTAGACTTCCTAGGACTTTTTTGAATCTTAGGCTCTGATACCAAGTTTATAACGCCTCGAGTCTGTACCCTAGGCGCCATATGGTGCTTACAATCCCTAGGGACCATAAGCTAACCTATGACTGGTACCTGCTATATACACTGCATAATAATAATAATGAAACGCAAAAAATGGGATAAAATTACCATAAGATTCACAACTAAAAATCCAATACTGATAAAGGAAATTGATAGCTGAACATCTATTTGAAATAATCTAGTCTAGAAGCCTTTAACTGTCTGAACATAGAGTTGATGGGACAAGCCCCAACCAACTCCGGCTACTGAAAGTGTACTAAAAACTAAAATAACAACTTTGTCCTCAAACTATGAGGACTCAAAACTAAGTCTGCTATTGATAGGCTAGGGCTACTAAGTACGATCAGGAGCCCATGCCTCTGAACCTATGATATAAGACATTATAGCACAAAAAAAGGAATGCGTCAGTACTTTGAATGTATTGGTATGCTAAGCGAGGTAAGGCTGAATGCATGGATTTATATGCATAAACAATAACTGACTAAGTAACATGAAGATATCTGAATGAGAGTACATATATATATGAAACTGCTAGACGTACTGGTTATGCAATGCTATGAACATAACTACGTATACTGTAACTAAGATCATATTAATACTGGGTACTGAGTTTTGATAACTGAATGACTGATTTCTAATTTAATTGATATTATATTACTATTGATAGAGTGACCATTTCTGACAGTCCTGATTCTGTAGAACTGAACTGAGTTCTCTACTAAGATGGGTGACTATATCTGCTAGTCTTGGTTCTGTAGAATTGAACTGAGAACTAAAATTATAGGAGGTAATTATCTAAATGACATGCCCCAAATAAGATAACTGGGGTCCAACCTGTAACCCCATTTAGAAGGGTGCCAGTACCGTGCCATGGGTAAAGACAACTGAGAAGTCACCCTCATCTGGCAGGTGCCCTGAATGAGAATGGTGGTACCCTCAACTGGTAGGTAATACACCTCATCAACCCTCAACTAGCAGGTTGATGTCTCCGCCTACGCTGGCTACGTAGTTCTAGAATTCAAGGACTGCTTCTAAGAATCACACTCTCTACTGGCAGGTGAGCCACATCCTTAGGTTCACTCGGTGCTGAATCCTACTCCCAACTGAATTGACACTGGACTAGTTTCTAAACTGTACTAGGCTGGACTAAAATGTTATTGATCGTGTTAACTAACTGAACTGGGCTGAGTTCACTGAGTTCTGATATCTGAATGAATACACTAAGTTCTGTACTGACTGAATACTACTGATCGTGACATTTTTGAGACTATTCTATAGCTCTAGGTAAATAGCTAGATTTTTAGGCATTGATTACCCCCAGAACTCGATAGCATGGAAATTAAAACATGGCATAATCTTAGAGAGCATAAAAATAGATTCACCTAGGCATTTAGTCAAATACTTGATGCACATGAACTTGTAAATGATTGGGACCACATAATGACATGTCATGATTCCACTATTTACTTCACATAAGCATTGTATCAAACGCTTGGGGAACATGGTTATTTCATATAATACTAATCAACACATGAACATCATGAACATAATAATCAATTGTAAATTCAAGGGTTTAGCATGCAATTCATGTAATTGCCCATTCAAACTATTTTAATTTTATGAGACGTGTAATTAGATCATGAATTGAAACCCAATTATTATCATGAACATGGATACTATCAATTTCCATTATGAAATTTACGAAATCAAAATCTTGTAGTTTAAAACATAGGTTCTTGGACTTCATGGGTGAAAGGAACCCATGAATGAACACCTAACATCCCTTGGTTATTAATCCTCTGAAAGTTGTGGTGAAGCTTGAATCTTGAATTTGGTAGGTTAGCGTTTGTTCTTGAGGAAATTTGAAAGAAATCATAATTTTTTTACCTTTTGGATAGCTTAATAACGTGTTTTGAGGATGAATAGGAGTGGAAAAATAACCCATTACCCCTTTGGACGTGGAATTAAGAGAGCAAAAATCATGCCCAGTGATGCGCAAACCGATGCACCACATTGATGGGGTCAATGCGATGGACGACGTGATATGTTGAGATTGTATCGCCTCACTGGAATTTAACTGGGAGCTGGGGGAAATATCTATCAATGCGAAAGGTGGAATATCGCATCGAGATCGCGTCGATCCACTATTTTGGACTCCCAAACGTGCCTCAAACGATGTTCAAAAAATCTGAAACTCATCTGAGAAAACCTAATGACATTCCTGATCACGAATCGACCTAAAAATTGACACTTGAAGGTCATAAGGATCGTAAAGTAAGATCGCCAAGTTATAAAGGCTAAAATAATTCTAAGTGTAAACACTTAGCTGAAATTTCTAAGTCTAGGACATCCTTTGAAGCTTTAACAGACTGAGCTAAGCTTAGGATTTTGGGGGGTTTTACACTTATGATCAGAATAAATATCAACATAAACTTTATATAAATAATGCCTCTAGATCTTTAATGCATATATCACTGTTAACAACTCTAAATTATGAGTCAGATGATTTCTCTTGAACCTTCAATTGCCTTGAAGCATATGCAATCACCTTTCCATACGGCATCAATACACAACCCAGTACCACCTAGGACGAATCACAATAGACCACAAAACCATAAGTACCCTCGAGCAGGGTCAAGACTAGAGCTGAAGTTAACTTAGCCTTCAACCTCTCAAAATCGCCTTCATAAACATCCGACCACAACAACATTGCCTTCTTTTGAGTCAATTTAGTCAAAGGGTTCGCGATCGACGAGAAGCTTTCCATAAAGCTTCCGTAGTAATAGGCTAAACCCAAGAAGCTCTGAATATTAGAATATCGATTAGATTCATCATTCTAGGCCACTTCTTAGCCACCATAACCTTTGTGGATCCACCATGATCCCTTTACTAGATACAACATGACCCTAAAAAGTCACAACATTCAACCAGAACTCATACTTTGAGAACTTAGCATACAAACGTTTTACTTTAGGGTCTGAAACATAAGGAGAAGATGATCACCATGATCCTCCTCTCTCTTAGAATACACCAAGATATAGTCAATAAAGATAATCACGAACAAATCCAAGAACTAATAGAAAACTAAATTCATAAGATCCATAAATATCGTAGGGGCATTAGTCAAACCAAAGGACATCACCAAAAACTCAAAGTGACCATACCGGGTTCGGAAGGCAGTCTTAGGGATATCCGCCTCCCTAATCTTCAACTGATAGTACCCAGACTAAAGATCAAATTTAGAAAAAGAACTTAGCACCTTAAAGTTGATGAAAGAGATCATCTATCCTTAGAAGAGGATACTTATTCTTCACTGTTACCTTATTCAATTGGCGGTAATAAATACATATTCGAAGGGAACCATAGTTCTTAAGCATAAAAAGAATGGGAGCACCCTACAGAGACATACTAGGATAGATAAAACCCTTATCTAGAAGGTGTTTCAACTGCTCATTGAGTTCTTTCAACTCAGTCAGAGACATTTTATAAGGATGAATGAAAATATAAGTAGTGTTCGAAAGAAGGTCGATCCAAAAATCAATTTCCCTGTCGGGAGGAATAACATAAAGATCATTGGGAACACCTCAAAAATTTCATAGACCACAAAGACAGTTTGCAAGGAAGGACCTTCAGATCTTGAATCCTTAACATGTACTAAGTGATAGAGGCCCCTTTTAGAAGTTAATTTTTGGGCCCTAAGATATGAAATAAACCTCCCCTTAGGTACTAGGTTCTACTTTCCCATTTAATCACCGATTCATTTGGACATTTAAAAATAGCCTTTTGGGTCCAAAAGTCTAAAAAGCATAGCACGAATGCAACCAGTCCATCCCCAATATAACATTGAAATCAACTATGTCTAACTCTATCGGATCTACCAGAGATTATCTATCACCAATAGACACCACACAACCCTTATAGATTCTTCTAGTAACCACAGAGTCACCTACTGGGTTAGAAATAAAAAAGGGGTCCAAAATACACCCAGGATCGAATCCAAAATGCACAGCCATAAAGGGGGTCATGTAAGAGATAATGGACCGTGGATCAAGTAAATAGTACACATTATGAAAAAGAGTTTCAACATAATAATAACGATATCAGGGGATGCCTCAGACTCTTAACAAGTAGTGAGAGCATAGAGACTGTTTGAACTAGTGCCAAGTACAAAATTTGAAGTAGCGCCCTTTGGTGCAGGAGCTAATGCAATAGCAACAGGAATCTTATTTGCTCCAGAAGTAACCCTAGAAGGACAATCTCTCTGCATATGACCATTCTGACCATATTTAAAGCACTTTTTCCTCCCTTCTTCATAAACACCACGATGTACCTAACTACAAAATCTACTAGAAGGGTATAATAGATTGAATGAGCCCTACTAGCTTGAGACTAGGCACCCTTTTCCTGAAGACTATCACCACTCTACAAGCGGTGATTACTTGATGATTTCTAGTAGGGAGCATAAGTCATAGAGTAGCTATAAGAATTTCCCTACTTCTTCTTAGACCATTTTCCTCCATATCTACCACTTTATTGTTGACCTCTACCCTAATATGAGTGGTAAATTTTCTTACTCTGCCTCTTCACAATTTCAGCCAACTTCTCTTCTCTTCTTTGACTTGCTGTATATAAACCATAAGCAGAGAAATATCTATGTCCTTATTTAACAAGGCAGCCATACTCTAAAGAATCAAATCTTGAGACAACTCGAAGAAAACTTTCCTCATTCTATCCCTCATGTTAGGCACCAACTCAGGAGCATACCAAGATAACTGATGGAATTTTAAGGCATACTCTTTGACTGACATCCTGCCTTGCTTTAATTTCATGAATTCCATAGCCTTTACCTATCTCAACTCCTGTGGAAAGAAATGATCAAGAAAATTACTAGAGAAATAGTCCCATAAAGCAGACTAAACATCATCTCCCCTAGATTCGTCCCACACCTTATATCACTCATACACCACATACTTCAATTAGTAAGCAGCGAACTACATGCCCTCCAAGTAAGTGGCATGCATTATACGAAAAACCTTTTCTATCTCATCAATGTAACCTTGAGGATCTTTCTCAACTTTAGAGCCAATGAAAGTAGAAGGACTCAATATCATGAATTGGCCAACTCTAAGAGCCTCAAACGATGGAGTAATAGAAGCAACCCGCTCATTCTAAGAGGACACCAATTGGGTAAGAAAGTGAATCGACTAGCAAAGCTCAGCATTAGATAGATTAGTTCAAGGTGCCTGAGGATGAATAGGGGTAACCGAGGGAGATCCACTAGGGAAATAAGAAGTAGTGGCCCTAGATCGAGTCTAAACTCTTGGATTAGGATAAGCCCTGTCCATATTGTCCTTAGACTAGACCAAAAAGTTCCAATAGATATCAGATATTCTTGGAGGCATGATCTGAAAGGTGAACAATCAGGAATTAGAGAGATTCAAAACCTTAGACTTTATAGCTCAAAATTGACAATAAGAGAGAAAAACATTCCTAAATATCTCATAGCTTTTCCATTAGAAGTATGGCGTACTAGAAACCTATAAAAGAGACTTTACTTGACACGACTTTGTTGGGCACCTAATAATACCAAACGTAGGCTTTGATACCATCTTTATCATGACCCAAACCAGAGCCTGGACATGAAAAATATCTCAAGTCCCATATGGATCGGAGACCACCCCTTGCACCTAAAAAAGTAAACACAACATTCCTAATGTTGGATGAATTTTAAATATATAACAAGATAGATTCAAGAATAAATGATATGTCTATGATCAATATCCAATAACCTGATCAAAAAAACTGAGCAACACCACCTAAGTCCACATTAATTTAATAAAGAATTTTAAACAAGAACAAAACTTAATATCTATAAGTGTCGAGACATGCCCCCAACTATAGCAAAAACAAATCTAAAACATAAGCGACCAAAACTTGAAATATCTTCTCCGTATAAAATCTTACCACTTCAATGTAAAATCATGAGTTGATCTCAAATCCTAATCACTAAGCAAAATAAGTAGAAGTATTCCAGTTATTGCATCATATGGGGATGCATCGTCTGAAGATAGTTAGCAGTTGGAGCGCTAGCATGTAACTCAGGGATACAAGGTAACATAATGCCATGATCAGCAATTCAAAATTATTCAAAATTCCACATAAATCATCTAATACATATATATATATATATGTATATATATATATATACATACATACATACATATACATATCATATTTTGGGATAGGAAGCAAGACTTAACATGTACTTTAAAACTTTAGCATGGATTGTGTAGCTCAACCATCATAACATACAAAGGCGCCCATGGTCTCCATGGGACCACCGCTCCACCATATATTAGGGCCCTAGTGCATTGGCCGCATGAACCAGAGGACATACATATGCATTATGGGAGACTTAAACTTCTTGGCATATCAAGGTGACACTAACACCAAATCATACAATCCAATTTGGGGGACTCAAACCTCCCAATCATATGAGAATAATAATATTGAGAGAGCCTCAAACAACCCCATCATATAGACCCTTGCATCGATAACTACAGTTTTTACTATTAGTCCTTCAGGACCTCAACTTTCACGACTCAGCTACACAGTCCTCTTTAAAGCTTGATTAAATATTTAACATAAATTCCCATTTATTGAACCATGCTATACATCTATACATTGTCGATATCGTCATACCAACTATAGTTGCAATGTAGCTTCAATATGACAAACAATAAACTTCAATTGGGGGGAATTCATAACCTCCTTGGTTAGATTATGCAATAGCTTTTGAAATCACTAACCCACAAGGTTCAATTTAACATCATAATGCAATAGTTCTAGAATAGTTAAATTCCCATATTTCTTATAACAAAAAAAGGTTCATAATATAGTATGGGGTTGGGGTTATAACTACTTCCAAAGTCACAAGTTAGGGAAATCACAATCCCTTAATTTATTCACCACAACGATGCTCTAATATGTTTAAAATAATTGTTAAAATATAAGTAATGTATAATGAAACTATGGGAAAATAATTAATTAACCATTTATGTCAAAACCCTCAATTATGTCAAAACCCTTACTTTTAATCACTTAAATAACCATGTACTTTTATGAAATAGAGATATTAAGTTTAAGGGTACATTCAGATGCCTGAAATATAAAGAAATTTTGAGAGAAATCAACCCTTCAGCCCTTAGATGACCAACTTGATGAAGCCCTAGCTTGACTTTCTTAAGGGAATTTAGAGAGACTTTTGGAGTATTTGAGAAGTTACTTAGATTTGTTTCTAAGTTATAATTACACCTTAAATGGGTTATAAGATGGGGGTTTTAATTTGGGTAAGCGGGAAAATGTTCGAAATTCCCTTAACTTAAAAGATAAAAAAATTGCCGCTATTGACTATATGTCAATTATTGACTCATAGTCAATCCTTATGACCCATTACCATAAGTCATAACCTAGATAGTTTCTAGGACCCCCGCACACTGTGGTCCTTACAACTTAATGGTAGGACTCGTAATGGGACCTTATGACTCGTAGGGTCCAGTCGTAGTCAACATAGATCTTATTTGGGGTATACACTACAAACCCTACTTTTTACACCTAATGACTCATAACATTTCCTTACATCTTAAAGTGATCCACTCATACTCAAAGCATAATCTAGCTACTTAATTACTAATTTGGTTATGACTTATCCCAATAACACATCAGGATACCTTACAACTCATAGGACAAGTCGTAATTAGGGCAGTGAGTGCAAGATTCTAGGAACTTCCAAGGACTAAAAACTCGAGGCATTATAAGAGCCACCAAGGCTTAATAGTCCACCACATTGTGGGCTATATTTAAAATAGTGTCACTTATGGGCCCATTGTAATAGTTAAACTCTAGACTATAACTAGATGGTTTAGGTTTTTATTCTTAGAAGTTTTATGAATATTGAATTATGTCTCTTGAGAGAGCATAAGACCTTGAAATAGTTTTTATTGAATTTAATTTAGAAACAGTGATTGTGAGGGTGTTATGATTCCCTTTCAATCATCATAAGAGTTAGGTACTTGTTAGTAATCAACAAGGGAGGTCTTTCGATTTGAAAGACCCATTGATTGGCTTTTTGTTATCTTCTTGTGTCTATCTATCTATCTTTATCTTCTATACTTTAGTTTATTTTTCTTTTCTTTCCATATTCAAATCTTTAGTTTTTGTGTTATTTTTGTCTTTCGCATTTTGTATCGTATCATTTGATATTAGACCCGATCTTAGAATAATTTCTACGATTCTAGTCTTGGATTTGTTATCTAGAAAATCACAAAAAGCTACCATTCACATTTTAGGTTATTTTGAAAATTTGAGTTTTCAATTTATGAGTCTTCTTATATTTCTAGTGCTAGATCCTAGTATTATTAAAGTTAAAATCTAAGAGTTAAGCTTATTCCAATAATATTTAAGTGATCTATCATTATTGGAGCTTGAGTCTGAAGAATATTTGAAGTGGGATCTTAAATCTGAATTTGGTGGATGAGATTTTGAGCTTAAAAATGTTTGGATTGTGTTCAAGAGTTTGAAGTGAGTCTGGGTTTTGAATTTTGAGGTCATTTACCTATGGGTCAAATTTTAAATGTTCTTGTGTTCTTCATAATCGTTATATCTTATTGAAGAAAAACATTCAAAAAGGGTATGTTAGATAAAAAAGGAGTGAATGAAAAGGTTGTTGTACTTACTTATGCCAAGGAATATTCCAAAATTTAAGAAGGAGAACAGATAAAGTTAGTATCAAAAGGCAATATTCCAAAAGAGGAAGAGACAAAATAGAGTACAATGGGGGACCACAAGCAATTCAGAGGGTTCAAGAGCTTGAAGAATACCTTGAAGAACCTCTAAAATTTTGAAAAATTAATCCAAACAGCCTCAATAACACAACAAGTTGGGTCAAAACACTTGACGGGGGACCCTGGACAGCTCATCACAACTTTGAAGAGTCACGACTCAACTTGTCACAAAGTGAAAAGCTTAGGACACAATCTTCCTAGGCTTGATGATCCAACCCATGACCCACCACAAAGGTGATGGTCAGTCAAAAGAACTACCCCCAAGGGTCAGCCAACATCCTATTGTAGAATGGAGTGACAAATCTCAATGATAAACCACCAAGGGAGTGATGGCCAGTCGCACAAGCCATCCCCCTGAGGCAGAATTATATCTTTTTTCAAAATGTTCTTTTAAGATCATTTTTACATTATTAGTTTCTTTTCTTGATTCTTAATCATCTTTTATTTGATTCTAAACACCAATTAACAACAAGTAATAAACCTACTTAGTTGTGATTAATTCTTGAGTTCGTTTTCTTTTTCTGTCCCACTTCTTTGTGTGTTTTGTTAGTTTGTAATTTTATATTTAACTTCTTAATTCAAGTCTTTTTTGTTTATGATGAAGTCGTTTGTATTTCCTTAAACAAGAATCCACTCTTACTAAGAGTAGCAATTGACACCTTGCTTACAACTAAAGTATAAGCAATCTTCAACATTAGTCGATCCAATTGTGAGGCAATCAAAGATGTGTGTAAACACGAGTTGTTGTGAGCCTTTATTTTCTATTACTAAAAAAATTTGTGATAAATGTGGATTAGCTCTAAGTCATTTACTAAAAGTTAAGCTCGGGAGGTCGAAAGGATTGTTCATGAAGAGGGAGATACTTGAAGAAGTCTTCACACCATCAATAGGGTATTATTTGATTATAATTGCACTCACATTGAACCAAGGGTTGTCATAAGAGTCAAAGGAATGCAAAGCAACGCTAGAAAGCCCCTCGGGAGGGACATGCGCCCAAGAAGCTTTGGATCTTCCTTGGACCTACTCTAGTATGTCAAGAATAGGTGAAAATAGTCCTAAAGGTGCGCCCCAACCACTTCACATCCACTCAAGTTGATGGTGTGGGCCTTTTCTTTCCATTGGATCACTTTTGGGCTCCTAAATGTGTAATAATTAGCCCTATATTATAAATACGTGGAGCTTATGTTATTTTCTTAGTTTTTTTTTTAATTATTGATGATTGTTTCTCCTTTGAGTGGGAGAATTGATAAACTTGTGTTGAATATTGATTAGAAATATTGGTTTAGAGGGCGATCACCTCCCTCTTGGTCACCGAAAAAATTAGATGTTTAATTAAAATTATAATTAAGGATGGAGTTTAATATACTCTTTGTCCTTAATTACTTCTTTTTCTTATGTATCATTATCAATCATGTAGATTAAATTTACTTTTTGTATCAATCTTTAGTTTCCATTGTTTGATTATAATCACTTGGTATCAGAGTTGAGCTTTACGTTGTTCTTATAAAGTGAGTCTTGGGTTTCCTCATCTTGGAAATCAAAAATCATAAAAAAATATTGCTTTTCATGTTTTAGGTTTTAGGTGACATTTTGATTTTTTGATTTTTGAGTTTTCTTGTGTTTCCAATGTTAGATTTGCGTTCTCTAATACTATTAGAATCTAAATATCAAATTTGAGTTAAATCAGTTATATTGAGCCTTATATTATCAATGAAAGCTTGGGTTTGCAGAAAATTGAAGTGGGCTGCAAGATTTGATGTTTTTACGAGGAATTGAATAAAAACAATGTTTGGAATGAGTTTAGAATATTAAAAAGTGCATAGAGTAAAAATTTTAACTCACTTCGAGCTAAGGAGAAAAAGTGGTGTTCTTGGTGTTCCTGGAATGATTGTTATCTTTATATTGAAAGTTCATCCACATATGAGTGTTTGATCCAAAAATAAAGAAGAAAAATAGTGTAAAAGTGTTTGTGCTAGAGCATCTACAAAGATTCCAAGGATAGTCCAAGAAAAGAGTGCAAAAGGGACCACTTAAGGGGCAATTTTGACCATTTCAAGTAGGGAGGGATGGCCAAGGTGAGATGGAGGTGCTGCAGCAGATGTATATCACCTCAAACCAATAAACAGCCCCTTAACTGCTTCTAAGGTGTGCTGGACCTACACCCATCAAGTTAGAGTAGGTCCCAAACATAGATCAACCCATCCCAAATGCAGATCTACTTCCCGAAAACCAATTCAAGATTCCAAATGCATAATTAACACTTCAATTACTCTTTTTCTTAGGTTTGATCCTTAATTTCCATTTCTTGATTCCTAAACTTATATTTGATTCTTAAACTACCCAACAACTAGTAATTCATGTGCTAGGTTGATTGATTAGTTCTTAAGTCTTAATTCTTTCATCATCTGATTTCTTTCAAGATTTTCTCTTTTTTCATATTATAAATAGTGTTTGATACAAGTCCTTACATATTTATTTAAGTCTCTCAAATAAGAATGCGATCTAATCAAGAGTACCACTTGACACCTCGACTACCGCATAGAGTATAAACCATCTTTCAATATTTGTGATCCAAGTGTGAGGTAAACAAAGGTGTGAAGAGTACTGACGTTAATTTCTCTGCTACTAACATGTTTATTGTTTTTGTGAGTATCTTTCTTCATAGGCACAATGGATACAAAAGAAAAAACTTCACAAACTATGGAAAACCACTCCACAAATGTTATTTCAACAACCATTGGAATTCCCAATTGTAAAATTAAGTCCATGGAAGCTAAGATAGGATCACTTGACCATAACCTGGATTCAATTAAAGGAAGTATTTCCAACATAGGTGGAATAATGGATAGCATTAAAGGTCAACTAAACTCATCCCAGTCCACACCTAAACACTACCATACTTCGACTAGTAGGCCTGCTCCAAATTATTCCATTCATTATTCCTTGGAAAACCGCACCAAATGATAAATCCAATAATACAAGCACATGATTCCATTCCTCAAGCCACTACATATCCATAAAACCAAAATACCGTTCAACTGATCCAACCTCAATTCAACCAAACACCATAAGACAAATCTCAAAATTGAATACCCAACCTCTAATAAACTAAATACCATCATTCCAAGCACCCCTTAACTAAAACCAACCCATCAAAATAGAAGAGAAAGAGAGAAAGGATCAATAAGAGGAGTTAGGATCACTTGAGAAGGTGACATATTAGTAGGTTAAATGAGGGGTAATAAAATTGATAAAAAAGGTTATCGAGGTCGAGAAGGGAGATTTAGTCTTGCGCCTAATAGTAGAGGAATGTTGGGAAATATAACCTAAGGTTATGATCAAGGAAACCAAAAAGATAATACGGATCGAGATATGGGTATCACTTTATTTCAAGATTAGTCTTTCGACTTTCAATGAAGAGAGTGATACCAAAGCTTATCTCTCATGGGAGTCTTATTATTAAAGGATTTTCCAAGTTAATGATATCACTGAAGAGAAGAAGAGTTGTTATTCCATATTCCACTTTAAAGGCTATGCCAATACGTGGTAGGATTATGTCAAGAGGTTTAGAAATGCGTTGAATTTGAATAACCACACCATGGGATACATTGAAGGGACTCATGAGAAAAAGGTATATGACATAGAGGTATAGGTATGAGTTACCTGCCAAAGTTATATGACTTGAAGCAAGGAAGCAAGAGTGTCTTGGCCTATTATGATGAATTCCAATAATTGATCTTGAAGCTCGCGCATTATGAGAACATAAACCATGAAATCATACACTTCAAGGTTGGGTTGAACTAATAAATATCATCATGTATAACTATCCATAAGTTTGTAATAGTAGATGAAATCTTCTAAGCGGCCTTGGAAATTGAGAAGAATATCAAGGAAAGGGCAACTTACAAACCAAAGAGGTACTCATCTACCAATACTTGAGTAAGAATAGAGTCTTCTCATCATCATTGGGATGGAACAAGAAATATGAAATACAATTCCAATGATAATAAGCCCATAGAGAATACCACTCCAAAGTACCCGCCAAGGAATGAAGGTAACAAATATCTTTTACCCAATCCTAAAGGTATTCAATGTTTTAAATTCTAAGTATGGGGACATAAAGAAAGCGGATGTACAAACCAAATAAATGTTATCCTTAGTTAATTTAAGTTATATTACCCTAAAAAAGGTGGGATTAGAATTTGTAATGATAGAAAAGGATAAGATAGAAAGAGGTCTGAAGAAGGTAAGCAACAAGAGGAAGATAATAAAGGTGCTTGGCCTCAAGATGGAGAGTTTGGGGTTACAAACTATTTTATAAGGAATTCAATGATTATTAAGGCTATATATGAGTGTATTCAATGGGAGAATATATTTCATACTAAATTTTTTATCAAGGAAAATGTATGCTCTTTAATCATTGTGTAATACTCTACATTTTTGTACTAGTCTTTGAACCATCGTTCCTACATGTATAAACTCAAATACCATGATTTGTATTTAACTATATATGTCATTATCCTTATCCTAGTGTTAAGAATGTTTTTTAAGTGAAAAATGATCATAGGAAACACTCAGAGAAAAGTTGAGCTAAGGGTCTTTAATTCTACCAAATTTTTGTATTTAATTCTAAAGGGTAAACTTTGAATGTGTATAAATTTTTATATATTATTAATTTTTCAGCTCAATACCCATCAAATGATAGATAATTGAATTATATTTCCAATGACATCAATTTTGCCTTAATTTGATACCCGAGCAAATAGTTATGACCATTTTTGTTAGACATAGTAATACTCTACGATAAGCCTGCGATGCACTGGTCTCTCCCCCAGAATAAGGTCTATGATGCGTTGGTATCCCTCCGGAATAATAAACATGATATGGAGGTTATTCCCGTAGTGTTTCAACTTCCTAAGTTCCAAGGGGTAATTTGGTCCTTTCCCCTCAACCCCAATCATCCAAAACATGATTTATAATAGAAAAAAAGAATTATTTTCCCATCATCCTCAAAACATCTCATATAAAAACCCTCCCCTTTCCCAAGAACAATAATCCAAGCTTCTTATCTTAAGAACACAAGGATTCAAGCTTTAATTTTAAGATTTTTTCAAAAATCCATCAATTAAGGTATGTGGTGTTTTGAACAAGGTTAATCTTTTATTATTGTTCCCAAATGAATGATTTTAAATTTGAATTTATATATTATAAGTTAGGGTTCATTCCCAAGTCCTCATGTGTTGAAAGCAGAGCATTATTATGTGATTTTTTTGACTAAAGAGCGTAATAGTTGTACTTATTTATTTTTTAAACTACAAGCTTGATGTTTTTTCTTGAATTTTCATTGTTTTGATGAGAAATTGTTATTTTCTTAAGTTTAATATATCCCCATGCATAAATCCATGTATTATACTCATGTATTAAACTGTCTAATGTATTGGGTCTCTGAATTATGACTTCATATTACTGTTTTAAGAATTATTATTATATTTTGATAATCATTCAGTGCTGGCGAGTTATGAACACCCAATACCTATGTGTTTACTTGTAATTTAAGACTTTTGAAATTACAAGTCAGTTAGTCTATGATTTTATTGTTAAACTCAGTTTGTTATGCTCATGCCGAGCACTATTAGCTTAAAAGATTATAATTACTTCAGAATTTGTATGCACTATTATTTTCAAATTATCATGACCTGATCTTATCAGTCATCAGTGCATACACCGGTTAGTATTTTAGTGTCTTTTAGTTGGGAGTAGGATTTAGCACTGGATTGGAAGTATGGGTTCAGCACATCCTATTTCCCTAGAAACTACGTGCCACCATAGGTTTAGAGGCCTCACTGGAGAGTGTTTCCCCTTGCTCAATATTGGCTCAGTTTAGTCATCACTCGAGTTTAGGTTATATTCCAATTTCAAGGATAGAACAACCCTTCTCAATTTGGGTCAGATGTTGGACTCCATGATAGCTCACATAGTTTATGTCGGTTACATGATAGCTCCCACAGTTTTAGGCATTATTAAGTATATATGAGTTCAGGTTTGCTTGACCAAGTAATCAAATTTTTAGACATTCAGATATCAGTTATTCCATTATTTAAATTATTTCACTATATGCTTTACTTGGTCATGCATTCTTAGTTTTACATGTTCATGTTTTCTTGCTCAGTATCCATACATGAACCTCAGTTCATTTTTACAGCATGTTTAGCTTTACAGGAGATTTACATACAATATTCATATTTTTACCACTTTCCAGCTTCAGTTCTACTTATTCTACAAAAGTAAATATTTAAGAAACTAAGTGTAATGATTCACTATCTTATCAGTTTATATTTGTTACTCATGTTTTAAGATACTTCATCTTTAAGTTTATTTCAGTCTCTTAGTGAGTCTACTTACACTTAGCATGTATGTTTTAAGATTATGTATCTATTTTGTTTTACTTATTTCATTCACCCCTACTTACTCAATACATTTCAAAGTACTGATCCACACATATGTCTATGTGCTATGTTATCTCATAATATAGGTACCAGTTGTAGATCATATATCTTAATTAGATAGTTTGTAGCTTTCAGCCATTAGGTGATGAGTTCTTCTATTTTGAGAAATCAAGTTAGTTGTAGTTCATGTACTTTATTTTGATTATTCATGTGTATTGATTAGTGACAGTTGGAGGCATGTCCCAGCTATCTATAGTCAGTAGAGTAGAGGCTTCATAGATGGTCAGTCAGAGTCATTTATGTAATTCAAGTTCTTTCTTCAATTTTATCATGTTGTATTTATCAGTATTACATTTATTTAGACTTTATTAGTGACCATGTTTCTACTCAGTAAATTTAATTTTATACAATTTAAATCAGTTGCTCAAGTATCATGCCTGTTATGGATTAGCTAAAGATCACTTGTGGTTTTAAGAACCGTGTTACGACTAAGGGTAGTCTTGGGTCATGAGAAACTTGATATCAGATCCTAGAGTTCAAGTATCCTAGGGTGTCTATGAAGCCGTGTCTAGTAGAGTCTTACAGAATGGTACGGAGACGTCTAGACTTTTCTTAGAGAGGCTACAGGGTTGTTAAGAAATGTTTCCCTTCTTTTGTGTCTCAGACCATACTGTAGAAAGGTTCTTTAAGAAACTTATACAGAGTCTCTTCATGCTCCATTCATGTCAACTCTATCTTATTTTCAAGGTGTCAAAAATAGTGAAGCTTAAACTCCTATAGATAAAGATTTTTCAAATAGTCCCCACAGATAATCATGGGATTGTATATTGGCTCAAAAAGTATCCCATCGGTGCATTTTATGTTCCAAAGTATGAAATATTTCATTTTTGTTCATGAAAAATCGTTCACTAAGCCAAAGTAGATGTACTTTTAGATCTCTTCTCGGAATCCTATGACAACATATGATCTAGAGTTAGAATCATGAACCCAAAAGTTTTAACAGCGGTAAAGTGGGGATAGTTTTGATCTATATTTAGTAGATTATGTATCCATGGGGGCTATTTGCATGAAATGTGAGCTAGTAGGATTGGAATAGTGTATGCAGAAATTTAAGTATGTTGATTCAAAATTATATGTTGTTAATGTAGGGTATGTTGGTGTAATGGTAATTCTCATGGTTTAAGGAAAATATAAGTTTAGAGATGTGATTTTAGTAGGCTATGATGGAAGTATTTTGGTTCATTAAAATTTGGGGATATCCATGTTAAGTGTTGAATCTAAGTTTTATCTCGGATGATTGATCTAATAGTAAGAAGAGTTGAAATTATAGATGGTGTAAACTCATGGTATGGTGATACTTATGAAGATTCTAAGTTAGTAAGTGTTCAAGTTATTATATGATGATTGTCGGGGCAATAGAAATTTAAGAGTTGTATCTCAAAAAGAAGTATTAGCAGTGGGATTTACATTTTCAAGTGTAGCCCTTTATGGTGAGTTTATTACTTATATGTATTATTATATCTTAGGCTCTAGAGTAGAGTAGTTATAGTCTAATTTAGAGTTTATTAAAAGGGTCCATAGACTTAGAACGATGGCTTAAAGCTGAAGGGGAGATGATAGAACAAGAAGCCAAGTTAGGCTCTCAGATTCTCGTAGTAAAGCCAGTATGTTGTAGAACAACAGTAAGGGAGTATGATACCTGACCCATTCTTATCTCAGTGCAAAGTCTTATACTTCAATCATCACGATATCTACTCATGCGTTACATGTCAAATCTATTTTCATAGCTCATATTCATGAACATTCCATAAAACTATATACGCTTCTAGTTACTAGTATGAGGAGTTCCGGTTCACTCAACAGTATGAATCATATTCCTAGAAATCATAAACTCCAAACTCAGGCCATGCAACTCATGACTCATGTACCCATGCTTTACAATATGTTTAGTTCCAGGTACTCATTCTACACTCTTAATGATTAGCGAAATTTAAATTATGTCATGTATGTTCTCAATTTTTCTCTTTGTAATGAATTCATGCCATGGATACTCTATTCCTTAGGCTAGAGATAAGTGTCAAAATTATGCATAGTATTTTTTCATGCTTCAAGTACTCATGTTCTAACCTTTTAGTGACCTCTCCTTAAAGTTAAGATAGTGGTGATGAATAATTGATGATCAATTATTTAGATAGGAGAGAGTAAATATTTCTTGTTGAGGAAAGATTGTTGTAAACTTGTTTTATATAAGGTTGTGTGTGCGAAGTAAGATTGAGGCCAAGATTTTAGTATATGTCATGGTTATTTGAAAATTTTTTTGTGTGTCTTCTTGGGGATAGTGTATGGAAGTTATTATTGACTAAAGGTGTTAGAGAATGTGGTAGAATTCCAAAGTGGATTGGTTGACCAAAATCTTATATGTGGATATAATAATAGGCTTGAATGTTATGTTAGAATATAAGTGGATGGGTGCATTCTGTGCTAGTGAATTTCAAGTAAGAGGTTGAATTTAGTTGTTGAAGTGGTAAGACGAATTATTCTTGAGATGAACAATATGAAACACACATAGATTATTAAATTCATGGTTTATACTAGTATTATGATGTTATGTGTTATACCTTATGATTTCAAGTTAGGCTTGAATATGGCAAGAGTATGTAGTTATATTCAAACTTTGGATAGAGTAGTTATATGTACCCGTGTAAGGATTATAAGTTGAATCAAATAAGCATAGTATTCAAGAGGACAAATATTCTTGAGGGAGTATTTGAGAAGTGTGGCTATGCTTGAAAGATATCAGTTGCATTGACTAAGGACTAGGAAGTTTTATAGTCCTATGTTCCATGTTATAGAGTTATAGCCATGTTGTGATTCATTATTCAAATATCTAATTTAGATTATACCAAAAATTCTTTGCTCCCTAATGTTATTAGAGCTTCTTACAAAGAGTGTTAAATAAATACTCTAGTTGAGTATAAGATTTCTGTATAATTCAATCCGTATAGCTAGCAATTCAGTTTAGCAGTCAGACAAATAAGTTTCTATGGTTTTCCATCTATCCATCTAGTTTTACTATCCGAAGGTTCATGAATATAACTATTCAATGAGGTAATTTATTCATATACATGTAAGTTGCGAATTTAATTCAGTCCAAGCATCATGTTTCTGATTGAGATATTTAGTCATTACTAGGTACATAAGTGTTCAATGCACGATCTCAATTTTCCATGTATCTGATCTCAGTTTTTCAAGTATTCCAGCTCAGATATTTTAATATCCCTTGGATGATTTTATTGCCGTTATCTCATGATTCATGCTTACATAATATAATTAGCGATGCCATAAAGCCCTTTTCTTTTAATTCCTATACGTGTTTTGTTGGGAACAATTCCTAATGAGAAAATACATATTTTATTTCCTCCTTAGTAAAACTTGGGAATTTATCGCATTAGTTATCACTTCGCAGTTCTATATGTAAGTTCATATCATGAACATTTTAAGTGAGTTCTAATCTGTCAGCATGAATCAGCTCCTTATAGTAAATATATTCAAGCCAGCACAGAAAATATTTTCATGATAAAGGTATAATGTTTTAGCTCAACTATATCCTTCATTACCAGACATGTCATGTGTACATTATTCCATACTTCTAAGGCTTAAACAAGTTCATATCCATCATTTGAGGATGAATGATTTCAAGGGGGAGATAATATAACACCCCGTATTTTTGGGCTAGACTTTGAACCGTCCTTCCTATATGTATAAACTCAAATCACATGAGTTGCATGTGAATACATATGTCATGATATTTATACTTTAAGAATACTTTTGAAGTGAAAAATGTTCATATGAAACACTTAGATCAAAATTGAGCCAAGAGCCTTTGATTAGGCCAAATTTTTGTATTTGATTCAACAAGGGTAAAATTTGAACGTGTATAACATTTTATATATCTGGAGATTTTCAGTAAAATACACACCAAATAATATATAATTGAATTATCTTTTAAATGATACCAATTTCTCCTTAATCTGATACCCGAGAGAAAAGATATGACCATTTTTGTGAGAAACAGTAAGCCTCCACAATAAGCCCGCGGTGCTCTGGTTTCTCCCTCAGAATAAGGTCAGCGACACGTTGGTATCTCCATCAGAATAAAGGATGTGACATGGAGGTTATTACCCCATTGTTCAGCTTCTTAAGGGCCAAGGGGTAATTTGGTCCTTTCCCCTCAACCCCAATTGTCCAAAACGCGATTTGTAATACCAAAAAGGGAATTATTTTCCCATCACCCTCAAAAAAACTCATTTAAAAACCCTCCCCATTCCCAAGAACAATAATTCAAGATTCTTTTCTCAGGAACACAAGGATTCAAGCTTCAATTTCAAGATTTCTGCAAAAATCCATTTAATTAAGGTATGTGGGGTTTTGAACAAGGTTAATCTTTCATCCTTGCACCCAAATGAATGATTTTTAAGTTGAATTTACATGTTTAATTTAGGTTTCATTTCCAAATCCTTATGTGCTGAAAGCATAGTATTATCGGGTAATTTATGGGACTAAAGACCATAATAGTTGTATTTATTCATGTTTTGAACTACAAGTTTGATGTTTTGTCTTGAATTTTGTTATTTTGATGAGAAATTGTTATTATCTTAAGTTTAATACATCCCCATACTTAAATCCATATATTATACTCATGTATTGAACTGTCCAATATTTTGGGTCTCTGAATTATGACTTCATATTACTATTTTAAGAGTTGTTATCGTATTTTGGAAATCATTCAGTGCTGGCGGGTTATTAGCACCAGATACCTATGTGTTTACTTGTTATTTTAATATTTTCAAATTACAAGTATTCAACCCATGATTTTATTGTTAAACTTATTTTTTTATGCTTATACTGAGCACTATCAATTTAAATGATTATAATTACTTCAAAATCTGTATATACTATTGTTTTAAAAATACCATGACCTGAGCTTATTAGTTATTAGTGCATGCACCAGTTAGTATTTCAGTGTCTTTCAATTGGGATTAGGATTTAGTACCGAGTGGAAAGTGTGGGTTCAGATCATCCTACCTCCCTAGAAACTAGGTACCATCATAGGTTTAGGGGCCTCGCCAGAGAGTATTTCCCTTGCTCAGGGCTCAGTTTAGTGATAACTCCAGTTCAGGTTCTATTCTGATGGCAAGGATAGAATAATCTTCCTTAATATGGGTTAGACGTTAGGATCCATGATAGCTCATATGGTTTATGTAGGTTACATGATATCTCCCACAGTTTTAATCAGTATTCGGTCCATCTTAATTCAAGTTTTCTTGACCAAGTAATTAAATTTTTAGATATCAGTTATTCAGTTATTTAGATTATTTTAGTACAAGCTTTACTTGGTCATGCATTCTTAGTTTTACATGTTTATGTTTTCATGCTCAACATCCATACATAACCCTCAGTTCAGTTTACTGCATGTTCAACTTTACATGAGATTTACACACAGTATTCATGTTTTTATCGCTTCCCAACTTTGGTTCTACTTATTCTATAAAAGTAAAGATTTAAGAAACTAAGTTTTGTGATTCACCATCTTATCAGATTATTCTTGTTACTCATTTTTAAGATACTTCAGCTTTCAGTTTATTTCAATCTCTTGGTGAGTCTACTTGCACTTAGCATGTATGTTTTAAGATTACGTATCTATTTTGTTTTACTTATTGCATTCACCCACACTTAGTATATTTAAAAGTACTGATCCACAAATATATCTATGTGCTACGTTGTATCATGATGTAGGTACCAGTTGTAGCCCATATATCATAATCAGACAGTTTATAGCTTCCAACCAGCAGGTGATGAGTTCATCTATTTTGAGGACTCCAGTTAGTTGTAGTTAATGCACTTTATTTTGATTATTTTTGTGTATTGATTAGTGGTAGTTGGAGGCATGTCTCAGCTATCGATAGTCAGTATAGTAGATTGTTCATAGATGGTTAGTTGGAGTCATTCATGTAATTCATGTTCTTTCTTCAGTTATATCATGTTGTATTTATTAGTATTACATTTATTCAGACTTTATTCATTGTCATGTTTTCAATCAGTAAATTTAGTTTTTATACAATTTATATCAGTTGCTCAAGTATCATGTTAGTTCATGTGTTAGGTTGGGATCACTTGTGGTTCTAAGCACCATGTTAAGACTAGGGGGTAGTCTCGGGTCATGACACATTGATAGCAAAAGTTTTGCTAATGTAACTAGTGATACTTTGTTTGAGTCCTTCAAGTTTCCTAAAACCAAACATGCCACACCATACAATCTTCAATGCTTAAATAATTATAGAGAGTTGAAGGTGACTAAGCAAGTGGTGATCGGTTCAAAGTTGGAAATTATCATAATGAGGTGCATTGCCAAGTGATACCGATGCAAGATTGTTATCTCTTTCTCGGAAAGTCATGGAAATATGATTTTTCAACCAATCATGATTGGAGAACCAATCGGTATTCTTTTGAATTGAATTGTCAAAAATTCACTCTCCATCCACTTTCACCATCTCAAGTAATGAGGGTCACCAAAAGTTGAGAGAATTAAAACAGAATGTTAAGAAACAAGGAGAAGAGGAGGACCAAACCAATTAGGGATGAAGAAGAGGAGGTTAAAAAAGCAGAGTCCCATGCTGATGTTGGCTAGGAACAAAGATCATTTCAAGGAGCATGATAACAAAACACCCATGCTTACCTATTCTATGCTTTTCATGCTATCTACTCTACTTCACTTATCACTCATTCTATTTCCATTATTTTGGAGGATTATGAAGATGTCTTCCTATAGGACATTTCCCAAGGATTACCCCCATTACAAGGAATTGAACATAAAATTAATTTTGTGTTGAGTTCTTAACTGCCCAACAAATTGACCTATCAAAGTAATTCGATGGACACAAAAGTTCTTCAATGTCAAGTCGAGGAACTCCTTAACATGGGATACATCAAAGAGAGCATAAGTCCATATGTGGTTCTTGTGTTTCTAGTGATAAAGAAAGATGGGACATGGAGCATATGAGTTAATTGCCGAGCCATCAATAGAATAAGGATAAAGTATCGCCACCTAATTCCCCATTTTGATGATATTCTTGATGAGTTGAATGGTTCTTGTGTGTTTTATATGATAGATCTTTGGAGTAGATACCACAAAATCTGGATGCAACTAGTTAACAAGTAGAAGATCATGTTCAAGATCAAGTTTGGTCCATATTAATGTTTGGTCATTCCTTTTGGCCTCATCAACACTCCTAGTACTTTTATACGGTTGATGAACCATGTGATAAAATTATTCACTAGCAAATTTGTCATCGTCGATCCTCTAATCTTCTACCTAACTGGACATTACAACTACATCATCGAGCAGAGATGCAATAATCAATTTAGATGCATTAAGATGTCATCCTGCAAGTGAACCAAACAAGGCTTCTAGGTATATCGCTATCCTAGATGCTAATCCAAATCCCCTATTTTATAAAAGAACAAGAACCTTGCTCTATTTACCCCCACATTGTATCTCTTACTTCTCCTACCGAGATCACAAAGACGACAATGGATATATTATAAGGGTATCTAATCCTTAAAATATTTATAACAAGGATAAATAAAAAACCAAATATGATAAGCAATCAAAACATAATCAATTCAAAGCAATTCTAATCATGTTCTTGGCCTTAACCCCAGAAAATGGGGCTCTTAACCACTCATGGACATAATCATAATCACCATAGATAAATACAAGATAAAAGCAATAAATAAACTCAATTAAAATAAGAAAAACCCTATTTGAAGTGTTTTCCAGCCCCACTCCAAGTTTCAAAGTTGTCCAAGGTGTCTAACATCAAGTTAAAGTGTCCTATTTATATGAGAAAAGTTTTGGCCATTGTGGGAATAAGGTGTGCGCCGTAGGGCTCATTCCATGGGAAGAGGGTATGCTCTGCTCCTCCTATTCCTATAGGAACAGGGTGTTTTATACCCCTTCTATTTCATGGGAATAGGGTGTGCTCCATAGGGATATTCTCATACCCTTACTTGAATTCACCTTGAAATCCATATCCACATCTTGTACACTTGTCCTTCCATCTCAATACTTGTGGTGTTATTTCCACTTGATTTACAACCTTTTTATCATCCATATATCATAAAATTTATCTCACCAAGAATCCTGTAATATCAAACACCACGGATTAGAGCTCAAAATAATACAATATCAAACAAACTAGAAACTTAAACTAAGAACTAGTTTCACACTTTTTAATCTTTAACTTCTTGTTCGACTCTTGGCTTGATCCAATTGAATCTTGAAAACTATAAACACGTTGTTACACACATAATTACACAATAATAACATTAGTAACTCATTATACATATTAGAATTCATCGCAATCAACTAGACCAACACCTAGCTCAAACTAGTACACTAGTTTTCTCATTTGAACTCTAAGTGACCAAATTGAGTAGGAAATTATTTGACTACAGCCTAAACATTGTAATTAAGTAATTATACGCTTAGATTATAAATTATATCACTATCCACTCATTAATTACCCAATTTGTCCTTAAAAAAAATTCTAAATAAGCTCGGATAACAACACTGAGGTGCATAATCTACCTCAGATCACCACCCCACACTTAAAGTGTTGTTCATCCTCGAGCAACTCTTTACTCTAAGCATCATAAGATGAGGAAACTCTATACTTCTACTAAAAGCAAGACACTTAAGCAAGTACTACAATGACTATACAAAATGCAAGTTTCTACCCTAAGCATGATACATACATAATTTACAGTTCAAGAATACTATTCCAAAACATCCTAGCTTCAAGAATTGGCCCACCTAGTTGGAAAACTTATACATATTATTCAATCAAGGACATGTTACAAATCTCCCAACTATCATCAATATGTGCCTTAACAACAAGAGAGTTACCCATAAGTACTCACATAAATACAATTCACAATAGCATGGGTAGAAGAATCAAACTATGCTCACTCTCACAAAGAATTCACAAATTGTACAAGATGAACCATAGGCTTGCCCTTAGTGTAGTACTCCACTAATATCAGAATGATGAAGCTTAGGCCCAAATAGGTCTTTAAGGGTTGTAATGTAGGCTAACGGATGGGTAGGAACTATTCTATCCAGTAATAGTGACTTTCTTCCCTAAGTGCTTTAATACATCACACTTTTCATTCAAGTCACCTTTAACAACTAATTTCCACTACTTTTATCAACCCCTATCTTTTGTTTTACCCCATAACATTAAGCTTATTTACATACGCTATGGTGGGAGTATTGTCTATTCAAACATGATTCAATTTTACCCTTCTCACACCAACTTTACGTTACACACTCTTATGATAGCCACTTTCAAATTATGCAATTTGCCTTAGTTGAGGTGCACAATGTCTCAAGAGAACCAAAGCTAAAACAGGTTCATTATAACACAAATGGGCTAAAATAGGAAATTCTCTAACTCCCAACTACAACACATCAATTATACACACCAATAACTATTACTTTGGGGCTTCACTTTCACCGTTTCCTACTTGAATTTCAAACTCCTTAACTCAGCTAATTTTACACTAAAGTACTTAGGACTTTTGGATAAAATTAAGGTTTATCAAAGAAAGGAATACAGGCCATATATGAGGCTTCCAAAGAAAATAAGCTAAAGGATCAATGGGGTTAACCAGGATTATGCACAATGGTGTGTCAAAAAAAGTGTATAAACATGGCTATCAAAGAAATGCCTATATCATCTCATAAACCCACACTCTTTATTTCGCTTTTCATACACACCAGGAAAGTTCTAGACATCCTATGCACCAAGGAATACATAATCACATCTCACACATATGGCACATGTTCAACTCAAGTGGGATCATTATAGACTCTTAACCAAACAATCATATGATTCAACCATTAAGTACAATAGTCATAATAATGACCCTAGGAGTCTCAAAAGTAATAATTCACAAAATCAACATGCTCTTACAACCAAAACACTTGCATCACGCAATCAAATATAGAGCTAACAAGAATATCCTACTTATTCCTAACATAAATATTTAAAATTACACCTAAAAACTTCTAAAAATAGGAATTTCCCCACACCACACTTAAAAATCTACTTTGTCCCCAAAGTATACTTAAACTTAGAGATAGAAATACTCTCTGGGGCCTCTAGACCTATCTAGTAGCATCTTTATACATCAAGGGGGTTCGGGAACCCCACACTTAGTCTTCGGCAGGCTCCTTAGCTCAGGTTTTCTGGTAATCAAACTTCCTATCAACCTGTGACTCAACAACAACAAAAACTACATGAAGTAAAACTAACATACTAAAAATAAAACATTCTTTAACTTTGATTGCCTCCCAAGAAACGCCTGATTTAGTGTCACGGCATGACCTATATCAATTTTTTCCTCTACCTTGAGGATATGAATTTTATCGCCAACTGCGCATCCATCTTTTTTCTTTGCTCATAGCGTGATGGTACAGATATGAAGGAACCTAGAAATAAATGGTGCATGGAAAACCACTCGAACTTAAAGTGAGGTATATTTTTGTGTTGATTATCTGGTGTAAAATTAAGAATATAGGATTCTTGTTCCTTATCTTTACACTCTTCCACTATTTCAGATGACTCCATAGACATGTCATCATCTAAAAATAATGTAGAGAAGTGCTTTGCATAAGGGCCAACTAATCCCACTTCAAAATTTACACCATTCACAACATACTTATTCTTATTCACCTTCTCAATTTCAATTTTAAGAGAAAGATAATAGTTGAATAGCTAAAGTTCTTGTGTTTTCTCTATAAATTGGCTAGTGAACTCCTATGATTTTCTCTGCCTCTGTAGAGATAGTGGTGGTGGTATCTCCTTATCTTAAGTAATTTTATTTTTTGAGTACTCAGACTTTCTCGAATAATCAACAACATTATCTACAACTGATTGGGGAGCCAACTCTACATCTTCTCCCTTAGTTGTTTTGGGAGGTTCTTCATTTAGCCCTTTACAATTTCTTAGAGTGATTTCCATTACTTATTTAGGAGGTTTAGTATTACTTGGCAAACCACCTTCAGACCTGTCATTCTATGCCTATTGTATCTACCCTAACTGACGCTCATAATTCTTCAGACTTATTTATCAATTTAAAAGTTCAACAGTCAATTGTTCTTAGGTAGCCATGATCTTATGTAACATCTCCTCTATGTTACTGGCCTGTGTATTTTGTTGTTGCTGTTGAAACTGCTGTTGTTGGTTGTTCCATGATTGAATAGGTATCTGAGTTTGCCATATTTGATTGTAGGTGTTTCCATAATATGACCTTTGAACATTTCACACAACTATCACTAACTCAAGATTGATAGCACATATAGCTGTAGAATGATCACTATTGCCAAAAACCTCACACCAACTTATGGTCTTCTCCACAGATAGGATAGTATCTACCTAATATTGTAAAGGTCTTGTCCACGTGCTTCTATTAAAATATGGACAAAAATCCTCTCAATGAGGTCTCTCATAAAATAAACAAGAATCTTCATCACTCGAAAACCATCTATTCCAGACTGACATATCAAGAAGTATGAAATAAAAAAGTAAAAAAAACAAAAAATAAGAAATACTAAACTCTATATAACTCAACATAGCTAAACTAAAAATAAGATAGTTTCTTATTTACAAGTTTCCGGCAAAGGTGCCAAAAACTTGTTATGCCCAAGCGCACACACAAGTGTGCATGGTCTCACCAAGTAGTAAAGTAGCCCTTTAGAATCCAAGTATCAATCCCACTGGGACTAGTTTTAAGAAATTATCCAATTTTAGTCCAACTATTGAGATTAAAGTGGTGTTAAAAGTAACCAAAAGAGTTTTGGAGTTGTAAATTAAAATTAAAGTAAATAATGCGGAAAAGTAAGATCTTGTACAATCAATAAAGAGAAACCTGGGTTTAAAGAACTGCGATCATTCATACTAAGCTATTGAAGTTCATTGGTTATATTAGTTATCTTTGTTGTTGATTCGCGGAGTTTATAGTATGATCATGGCCTCCCGATCCACTAATTTTCTACCTAACTTGACATTACAACTACACCATTGAGAGGGGATGCAATAATTCATTTAGATGCATTAGGTTGTCATTCTGCAAGTGAACTAAACAAGGCTTCTAGGTATATCTCAATCCTAGATGCTAATTCAAATCCTTTATTTTATAAAAGAATAAAAACCTTGCTCTATTTACCCCATGTTCTTTCATCTTATTCCCCCTCTTGAGCTCATAAATATTACAATAGATGTATTATAAGTGTATATAATCCTTAAAATAGGTATAAAAAGGATAAATAAACAACCAAATATGATAAGTAATCAAAGCCTTATCAATTCTAAGCAATAGTAATCATGTTCTTGGCCTAACCCCAGAAAATGGGGCTCTTAGCTACATATGGACATAATCATAATCACCATAGATGAATACCAGATAAAATCCATAAATAAACTAAAGTAAAAGAATAAGACCCCTATTTGAAATGTTTTCCAGCCCCACACTATGTTTCAAAGTCGTCCAAGTGTCTAACATCATGTTCAAGTGTCCTTTTTATAAGAGGAAAATTTTAGCCATTGTGGAAATAAGGTATGGTCCATGAGGATCATTCCTTCATAATAGGGTGTGTGCTTCCACTTATATTTCATGGTAATAGGGTGTGCTTCGTGGGGCTATCCCCATACCTTCACTGGAATTTACCTTGTAATCCATATCTATGTCTTGTACACTTGTCCTTCTATCCCAAGCCTTGTGGTGTTGTTTCCACTTGATTTATAGCTCGTTTATCAACCATATATCATCTCAATCAACTCACCAAGAATTGTATAGCATCAAACACCATGTATTAGATCTCAAAACAACAAAATATCAAAGACAACAAACTAGAAAGTTAAGCTAAGAACTAATTTCGTGCTTTTGATCTTTAATTTCTTGTTCGACTCTTGGCTTGATCCAATTGAATATTGAACACTATAAAAACTTTTTCCACACATAATTAAACAATAATAATCTTAGAAACTCATTATACACATTAGAATTCATTGCAATCAACTAGACTAACACCTAAATCAAGCTAGTAACACTAGTCTTCTCATTGAACTCTAAGTGATCTAAGATCAATAGACATAGTGAGTCATTATGTCTCAGTGTTTTCTTAACACTAATGCGCATAAATCCACCTCAGATCAGTAAAAATAGTGAGTCATTACATATGAGTCATTGTCACAACAGTAAGACTTTTAGGTTTTGATCCAGTGGCAATGTATATATCTCATAACTCATTATCAGACATAATGAGTCATTGTAAGGACCCATTGTGATTAATGTAAGAGATTCATACTCATTCATGATTATGAATCCACCTAGTGACCCATTATTAGTCCTAACGAGTCTTTATAAGAGAAGGCATTATCATAATAGTGAGGGACCAAGAACTCAGGTCCTCAGGTCATGACTTGTGACCTAATAAAATGAGTCATTACCTAAGTCATGATGACTAGAGCTGTATTTTCCTACATAATATAAAAAGTGTTGTTTTGTATTTTCCATCCCTTTAATTCTAAACCCATGTCAATTAGGCTTCTGCAAGAGTTTTATATAAGCCTAAACATCCCTAAATTCTCTCTACAATCATAATATCAATTAATATCAAGAAAGAGGGCAATTTATTCTTCTCCATAGACAATCTAGGGTTTCTCATGTTCAAGCACAAATTCTAAGGATTTCTCTAAGGCTTTCACCTTCAAGTATTCGGGATTTCATCGATAGGTCCCTTCACCCATTGAGTCCCAAGACCTCATAAACTCTCAAGTAAAATCCCTTTCCCTTTATATTGGGTTCCAAGTCAAATATAAGTTTCCCTCACTCTCATCAGTTTATGTGTATAACCAAATAATAAAAACAAGTGTTTCATAAAGATTAGCATCTCCCCATGATTTAAAAACCATGAATTACCACATATGATAATTTTTTGAGTTTTGGATGAAATTTGTGAAATCTCTTTATCACGTTTAGTCAATGTTATTATGTTCAATCATATTACTCAGAGTGGTGGGTTATGAACACCCCATATCTAATAATCATACATATATTATTATATAAGTTATGATCCATTTAGATCATGTCTATTTGCTAAATTTAGAATGTTATCATGTTGAGCATATATTAATTATCAAATAATGCTAAGCATTTATCAGATACTAGTGTTATTTATTTGTGAGTAGTTCTTAGGATCGAGTGAATGCAGGGATGAAGGCTTACCCATTAGTTGAAGAATGAAAACTTTGGCAGAAGTCACGAAGTTCTATTAATATGGTGCCACCATAGGTAATGAGGGGTCACCCACTAATTGAGGACTAATACCCTAGTCCTTTAGGACATCAGTTTTGTTGGATCCATGCTAGCCAATGTTGGTACCCTTGGGAAGGTAATAAAACCCTTCCAAATAGGGTCACGGGTTGGACCCTAATTTTCTTGGGTTCTAGTTATGTTTTTAAATTAATTTTGGCATGAACTTGTATTTAGATATTTAAATTTCATGTAGTATATGTTAATACTTGGTCTTGAATTTAGTTTTCATGTTTCATGCATTTCAGGCTTAGCTTATATATTAGATAGATTCCCACGTCGTATACTAGTACATTTAAAGTACTGATCACATACTTCTTTGTGGTATATTGTCTCATAATATTAGTTCAGACGCTCAGTTCCCATATCACATCTAGTTCTTTCCTGTACCACTCAGCATTAGTTGTGGTGAGTCCTTATCTTTCAAGGTTTAGTTATCTGTAGTTATTTTCAACTTTTCATTTTATTTTAGTTAGTTGGAGTTAGTTGGAGACTTGTCCCATCATCTACCTATGTTTTAGAGATTTTTAGGCAATTAGACACGTTTTTAGCTTTGTTAAGTTTTCTGACTATGATGGTATCATTTCTATTATCCTTTATTATCAAATTTGTGAATTTAGTTTCCATTCAATATTTTATTATTTTCTTCAGTGTAAATAGATTATACCAGACCATGGTTTAGCTTGGAGTCACTTATGAATCTAGGCACCATGTTACGTCTAGGGGCAGTCCAGGTAGTGACAATCTTGGTATCAGAGCACAAGTTTTAAAGTGTACAAGGGTGTCTAAATGTCATGTTGAGTAGAGTCTTTTCATGGGTGTGACTCCACACTTATAGGTGAGAGGATAAGAAATGTATTAGAAAAATCTTACTTATTTCATTATTCATATCATGAGATAGAGTGTAAGCTCTATTAGAATTCTTCTTCTAACTCATCCTGTACTCGTTTATAAAAAATATCTCCTAGAAGGGCTAAAGAAACCACCCAGTACCACCGCCAGACTAGGAAAACCCTCTAAATAAACAAACCTCTCATGCTGAATATAGGGATGCTTTCACATTATTAGCCCAACCTATGACTGCTCAAAATAGCCAACAGGTTATTCCCCTAGCCAAACCAACATCTAATGCGGTAGTAACAAAAATCTAAGATATCATTCGGATGAATCCCCAGGTTTCTCTAGGTCCAAGCCTGAGAAGGATCCATAGGAGTTCTTATACAATGTTCAGAAAATAACTGAGATCAGACATGTCACTTTAAGTAAGAGTGCTTATTTGTCTACCTACCAACTATAAGAGGTGGCTAACACCTGGGTTAAACTGTAAAAGGAGGATAGATGTGCTGAAATAGGGCCTGTAGAGTGGGATGAGTTTGTTATTATTTTTTTAAAAGTTTTTCCACCTCGAGTTGATGAAGTACAAGGTGCAGAAGTTCATTAACGTAGGGCAGTATGAGTATTAAGGAGTATTCACTCAAATTTACCTAGTTAGGTAGGTATGTCCCTACTATGGCAGCTGACTCAAGGGCCCAAATAAGCAAGATCGTTTTTGGTGTTTCAAAGGATATAGTTAAGAAGTTTAGGCCAACTATGTTGGTTAAGGAGATGGACCTCTCTATATTAATGGTTCATTCTTATTAGATTGAAAGGCAAAAAATAAAGAAAGGGAAATAGAGAATAAGAGGGCTAGGAGTGGTAGTTTTCATTTCTCTTACTAGAGGTAAAATAATGGTAATCATTCTCAGTTTCTCAAGAAATCTTCAGCTCCTGTCCCATTAATTGCTAGAGCCCTAGTTCCTAAGTTTAGAAAGGATACTCATGATAGAGCGTTAGACTCTAAGTATAGGGTATCATGAATAGTGGTCGCACCAACCCAATTTGTAGGATATATGGTAGGAACCACAATGGTGAGTGCATGGTTGGTAGTGATTCTTATTTTAGATATCGCAAATTAGACCACAAAATTAGGGATTGTTAGTGGTTGAGATAATAGGTAAGGATCTTTGTCAACAAGGTCAGGATAACTCCTCATCAGTTCCAGCAAGTCTCTCCACTCAGAAGTGCACCAATTTTAGTGCAACTAGTAGACAGTGTTAGAATAGGTTGTATGCCCTTCAAACTCGCAAGGACTAGGAGGGTTCCCCTTATGTGGTTATCGGTACGTTACATGTTTTTCATATTCGTGTGTATGTATTATTAGATATTAGAGACACATTTTACTTTGTAACTCCCTATATAGTGGTCGACTTCGGCATCAGTCTCAAAATCTGAGAAGAGCCTATCTTAGTTCTACTCCAGTCGGTAATTCTATCATAGCCAATCGTGCATACAAAAATTTCCCAATCATAGTATCCCAAAATGTAACCTCAATCAATCTTATAGAATTATATATGACCCATTTCATGGTCATTCTTGGCATGGATTATCTTCACTCTTGCTATGCCATAGTAGACTGTAGAAAACAATCCAATTTTAGTACCTAAATAAGCCAATCTTAAAATGGAAGGGTAGTACCTCAATGCCTATAGGTCGATTTATCTCTTTTTCTAAGGCAAGAAAGATGATTTCCAATGGGTGTATTTATTATCTCATTGAGTCAAGGACTTAAGGTTCAAAATCCTAATTCTTTAATCAATTCTAATAGTAAATGAATTTTGAAAAGTGTTTCCTGAAGATCTGACCGGAGTTCATCTCAAGTGAGAAATTCACTTCAGAATAGATCTTCTCCCAGATACCTAGCCTATTTCAATTCTAGCTTATAGAATCGATCCAGATGATCTTAATAAATTAAAAGAGAAATTGAAATATCTCTTATACAAGGGTTTAATCAAGACCAATATCTCTCCAAAGGGTTCTCCAATTCTATTTGTGCGCAAGAAAGATGATTCTCTTAGATTATGTATCGATTACCATCAGCTGAACAAAGTCACAATCAAGAAAAAGTATCTCATCCACAGGATTGATAACTTGGTCAACTAACTTTAGGGAGCTAATTATTTCTCTAAGATAGACCTCAAGTCCGGCTATCACCAACTTAGAGTCAGAGATGGTGATCTCCAAAGACAATCTTTAGAATTTGATTTGGTCACTTCAAATTTGTAGTTATGTATTTTGAATTAACGAATACTCCTGCAGCTTTTAGGTACTTTATGAACATGGTATTCAAATAGTATTTAAATGTGTTCATTATAGTCTTCATACATAACATCCTCATCTATTCTCGGAGTGACGGTGAGCATGCATACTATTTGAGGATCGTCTTGCAAACTCTCAAAGATCACTAGTTATTCGCTAAGTTCAACAAGTGTGAATTCTTGTTAAAATTAGTAGCTTTTATTGGCCATATTATTTCCAGTGAAGGCATATAAATTTGATCCTCAAAAGACCAAATTAGTAAGGAACTGGCCTAGACCTATATCTCCATCATATATCAGGAGTTTATTAGGTTTAGTTGATTACTGCACAAGGTTAATTAAAGGATTTTCTTCTATTTCTTTTCCTATGTCTAGATTAACTCAGAAAAAATTCAAGTTTTAGTGGTCAGATTCTTATGAGAAGATTTTCTTCAAGACTTGAAGAGTCGAACACCTCTACTCTAATTTTGATTCTACCAGAGGGTTTAAATAGGTTTTTGTTATATTATGATTCTTTTAGAGTTGGTCTTGGTTGCGTGTTGATGCAATGAGGCAAGGTGATAACATATGTCTTTGATAGGTCAAACTTCAGGAGAAAAGCTATCCTACTCATGATCGTGAGTTGGCAGCAATCATGTTGGCCTTAAAAATTTGGAGGCATTATCTCTATAGGGTTCATGTTGATGTGTTCATTGATCACAAAAGTTTCCAGAATGTTTTCAGTCAGAAAGATATAAATCCTTGCTAGAGAAAATGGCTAGAATTGTTAATGAACTATGATATAGGTATATTATATCACCTGAGTAAGTCCAATGTTGTAGATGACCCCCTTAGCAGATTGTCAATGAGGAGTGTTGCTTATATGGAAGATGATAAGAAAGAGTTTATTTATGAGGTTCATTATCTTGCTAGGTTAGGATTTTGGTTGGTTGACTCGATCAAAGGTAGTATTTGGGTTTAGAATGGTTTAGAATCTTCATTGGTGACCCAGGTGAAGGAAAAGCAAGGGAGTGACCCTATTTTTGTTCAGTTAAAAGAGGCAGTTTGGGGGTCAGAAGGTTGAGGTTTTCTCCCAAAAGGGATATAGTGTTCTTCGCTATCAGGACATGTTATGGTTTTTGGATGTGGGTGACTTAAGTCAATGAATATTGATAGAAGCTCATGGTTCTTGATTTATATTTACCTAAAATGCACTAAGATGTACCATGATTTTTAGGAAGTCTATTGGTGGAATATCAAGGAGAAGGATATCACGGAGTTCGTGGCTAAGTGTACAAATTACCAACAGGTTAAGGTTGAGCACCAAAGGCCTAGTAGTATACTTTAGGAGTTAGGTATCCCTACTTGGAAGTGGGAGGTTGTAAATATGGAATTTTTGATCGGGTTTCCTTGTACACATCATCAACACAATTCTATTTGGGTCATTGTAGATTAAATAACTAAGCTCATTTTTTGCCCGTTAATACTTGGGCTTACCTGTTAGACATTAGCTTATGGAGTTAGTGAAATTGCATGGAGTTTCTTTAACCATTATTTTAGATAGAGGTACCCAATTTACCTTTTAATTTTGAAAGGCATTTTAGAAGTATATTGGTACCCAAGTTCATCTTAGTATAGATTTTCACCCACAGATAGATGGTCAGACAGAGAGGACCATTTAGACCTTAGAGGACATGTTGAGGGAGTCTGTGATTGATTTTAAGGGTAGTTGGTATGATCGCTTGGCTTTGATTTGGTTTTCTTAAAATAATATTTATCACTCCAAGATTTAGGTGGCTTTATTTTAGGATCTTTAAGGTAGGAGGTGAAGATATTTGATTAGGTGGTTTAAGGTTTGTGAAGCTGCTTTGATAGGGCCAGATTCAATGCATGAGGTGATGGAAAAGGTCCAGCTAATTTGAGAAAGGATAAAAAGAGCCTAGAGTCATAAAAAATCTTATGCATATGTGAGGAGAAAGGAACTTGAGTTAGATATTGGTGATTTTGTTTTCTTTAAAACTTTACTCATAGAGGGGGTGAAGAGGTTTGGTAAGAAATGAGAGCTCAATCCATGCTATATTGGTCCCTATAAGATTTTGAGTCGGTATAGGAAGGTGGTTTATGAGTTGGAGTTTCCTACAGAGTTAGCATCAGTGCATCGAGTCTTTCATGTCTCTTTGTTTAAGAAGTTCATTAGTGACTCAATGTCAGTAGTTCCTTTAGAAAGGGTTGGCGTGGAAAATAGATTCTCTTATGAAGATGTCCCTATTGATATCCTCGATCGTCAGGTTCGTAGGTTGAGAAATAATGAGGTTACCTTAGTGAAAGTTCTATGGTGAAATCAGCTAGTTGAGGGAGATACTTGGAAAGCAGTGGCAGATATGATGACCAGGTATCCTCATCTTTTCTCTTCGAACCCCATTCCAACTTAAGATAATAGTTTCCTTTAATTAATTAATTCTTTCATTTCTATATCAGGCCTTCCAGTAATTTTTATGTCTTTGCATGCATTCATGGATTTTTAAAATAGTCCATACATCAGTCACAGATTCATATATTAAACTCATCTTTTAGTTCACAAATAATCAGTGCAAGATCTCAGCATTTCCCAAATAATTTAGCTTAAATCAGTTTCATTTTAGGATGAATGATCCCAAGGGGGAGATATTGTTATACCCCAGAATTTTTAGTTCTATACCCTTTATTATATAGACCATTGGATTATCTTTCGAATGCTACCAGTCTTGCCTTGATCAGATATTGTGAGGAGAAGTTCTGGAAAATTTGCCTAAGGGATAGTCAAATATCTAGTGATAATAACTTTGGTGATGACCCTTTACCAGATGTAACGAGTCATTACATGTGAGTCACTGTCACACCAGTGATATTTTTAGATTTTGATCCAACGACAATGAGTCCAGACCATTACTCATTATCAGACATAACGAGTCGTTATGTGGACCCATTATGACAACACTAAGAGATTTATAAATCCCATTCCTAATCATAACTCCACCTAACGACCCGTTATTAGTCATAACGTGTCATTAGGAGAGGATTATTATCATAATAATAAAGGCCCATAAAGTTAGATTCTCATTTCACGACTCGTGACCTAACAAAATAAGTTGTTACCTAAGTCATGACAACTGAAGTGACTATTTTACTGCACGTCTTGAAAAGGATTGTTTGGTCTTTTCCCATCCTTTTAACTACTAAAATGAGTTGTTTAGTCTTCCCCAAGAGTGGTATATAAGTCTAAATATCCCAAAATTCTCCCTAAAATCATAAAATCAATTGAGATTAAGAAAGAGGATGATTTATTCTTCTCCAAATCCAAGCTAGGGTTCCTCAAGTTCAAGCATAAATTCTTAGGATTTATCTAAGGCTACCACCTTTAGATATGTGGGATTTCATCCATAGGTCCCTTCCACCCATTGAGTCCCAAGAACTCCTAAATTCTCAAGTAAAATACCTTTCCCCTTGTATTGGGTTTCAGGTCAAATATGAGTTTCCATTACTCTTATCAGTTTATGTGTGTAACCAAACCATGAATTTGTTTGTTCCATAGAAATTGGTGTATCCCCATGATTTAAAAATTTTGAATTACCTTATATGATAACTTATTAATTTTTGGATAAAATTTGTGAAATCTTTGTATCATGTTTAGTCAATGTTATCATGTTTAGTTATTTTACTTAGAGCTAGTGGGTTAGGAACAACTAATATCTATATAATCATGCATACATCAGTTTACAGGCTATGAGCCATTCAGATCATGTCTATGTTGCTAAATTCAGAATGTTATCATGTTGAGCATTACCAGTGTCATTCTGTTAGGAGTAGTACTTAGCACCGAGTGAACACAGGGATGAAGGCTCATCCATTATTTAAGGACTGAGACCTTTAGTAGAAGTCCCTATGTTCCAAAACTACAATGCCACTTTAGGTTATGAGGGTTCACCTGCCAGTTGAGGATTGACACCCTATTTCTTCGGTACATTATTTTAGTGGATCCATGCCAGCCAATGTTGGTACCTTTGACAAGGTCGTAGCATCCTTCCGATGGGGGTTACAGGTTCGATCCTAATTTGCTCAGATTAGGGCATCAGTTGTTGTTAACTCCCATAGTTTCCAATTCATGTTTAGTACGTTTCAACTAAATTTTTGCATGACCTTGTATTTAGATATTCAGATTTCATGCAGTACATGTTAATACTTGGTCTTGCATTCGGTTATCACATTTCATGCTTAGCTTATATACCGGTTAGCTTCCCATCTTGCATACTCCGTATATTCAAAGTAGTAATCGCATACTGCTTTGTGTTATATTGTCTCATAATATTAGTTCAGATGCTCAGTTCCCAGATTACACCTAGTTCATTCCTATACCATTCAACAAAAGTTGTAGTGAGTCCTCATCCTTACAATACTAGTTATCAGTAGTTATTTTCACCTCGTCATTTTATTTTAGTCAGTTGGAATTAGTTAGGGTCTTGTCCCATCAACTCCTATGTTTTAGTGGTTTTTAGGCAGTTAGACGTGTTTTGGACTTTGGTAAGTTTTTAGATGGTGATGGTATCATTTCTATTATTATTTATTATTAGATTTTCTAGTTTACTTTTCCATCCGATATTTTATTAGTTTCTTTAGTGTTCATAGCATATACCAGACCATGGGTTAGGTTAGGGTCACTTGTAAATATGGGCACCGTTTTATGACTAGGGGTGGTTTCGGGTCATGATACTTTTAGTAGCTATTGATCTTTATACTTATATTTTTTATTTTATTTAAAGACCATGTAGGGATGGGAATAAGAATTTAAATAAAATATGACTCCAGCATAAAAAAGAGCACATTAATCTAAGAGCCGTGGATGATTTTAGTGTAATCTGAAGCCAAGCCTTGTGGCTCCACAGCAAGGCATGACTATGGATATGGTGCTGAACTTAAGCATCATCAATAATGGATACAAACACAATATTAAATCTTCTAATCATAGCTTAGTATATGTTTGGTGCCACATTGTGGTTAAGCCATACCTGACTTATCACTTCCCCCATGTACCTTTTTCCAATTTGGTTAGACAGTTGACCTAGTTTACCCCATAGAAATAGTCCTCCTACATCCCATACACTTTTTAAATTGATACAAGAAAGTAAAAGGATTTATTCATTCTTGGCGAAAAGTATGTCAAAAGACCTCTAGGGCCATCAATCAGATGCAACCTTTACATTTAATACTCTACCAAGCATCCAATTTTGATTGATGCTCATTTTTTGGTTCCCTCTAGTAATGATGGTTCTTCCACTATTAAAATCATGCAACCCTTTGAGATTCTACCACTTTATTCTCAATATTCTCTTCTTTTGCTCAACTTTACTCTTTTCTTTGTCGATTAAGTTAAGTTCAATATTTTCTGCACTCTACGTATTCTTTAATATCACAAACAAAAAAACTTATTGCCTAATATTCCAATCGGAGTAGGTAGAATAGGGGATTACTTTCATTGACCACTGTGAAGAAAATATCCCTACACAATGAAAGTAGTAAGAGGGGAATGAATTACTCTTTTTCAAATTGATAATTGACTTGCTTGGTTAGATAGCTGACTATGAGACACAAAAGTAAAGTTAAAGAATAAAAATACTGAAACAAAAAGACACTAGATTTTTACTGGTTGGGACCTCTAATAGGTCTTACTCTAGTCTCCTTGGGTTGCAAGGGATTTTACTTGTTCATTTTAAAATTAAATTAAAATACAAGGATTAAGTAAAGCTTTTTACCTATGCCACCTCTTTTTCTTTCTTCTCACTTTGATACAATGCCTCACCAACTGTGTCTTTCTCTTCTCTCTTTTTGAATACACATAAACCTCAAGATAATACAATGTTTGAATAACATAGAGCGAAGAACTAGAGATGGTTGAGACAAAAGTATGTTTCTTCCTTAATTTTCCATTACTTAAATAGTAGTGATTGGAATAGTACTAGCCATTTGAAAATCTAAAATAAAAGGCAACCCAAGAGATTTGCTCCTTGAAAAGAAGATATGAGAATCCTATTTCCAAGAATGAAAATGGATAATATTAATGATCCTAAAATACCAGAAATCCCATTCCATAGAAATAGCAACACATTTAATTAAAGGTCAAGGCTTTGGTACTCATGGAAGCTATAATTAATACTTGAAAGAAGGGAATATTTCTTTTTCTTTTTGACTGAGTCTTTCAAGATCTTTCTTTTTGATTTGTATCCAAGAATCTTTGATTCATTCTTTTCATATTCCTTCAAAGAGATCATACATTAAAAACACACATTATCAATCTTCCTATTTTTTATGGATGATAATATTTAAAAAAATAATTTAGTCAACTTCCCTTTTTGAGTGAGGAGTTTATGGATTTACATGATTTTTTGTATGTTTGCTACCCCTAAGTTGTTGCACTGTCTTGTAGTTGACTATAACCTATAGTCTTATTAACTATAACCTGTGGCCTTATTCTCCCTCTTTGACATCAATCAAAAAGGAAAAAATGCAAGAGCAAACACAGTTTCTGGAATAACAAAAATAAATTGAGAATTCAAGGATTTATATCTAAATACAAAACAAAAATAAATAACTTAAATCACAGTCAAGGAGTAGCAGAAGCATGGTTTTCAAAATGATGGAAGAAGTAGGCCAAACTTTGAGCAGTGACATCCTTTAGATTTAAGAATTGGATGGTGATCACAGTGGAGAGAGAGATTCGATAGTGGTCTGAATCTTGGAAATAATCTTTGTAACCTTATTGATAATATGATCCAATCTTACCTATGATGGAAACGTCTATGCTAGTTTCCTTGCTAACATTCTTGATTTTGTGATGATGAAAGTGCGAGGCAAGTAGAAGATCTTTGCTGGAGTCCAACTTTATTTCTCTTAGTTAGGTTAATTGTAAAATAAAGAGAGAGGGAGGTAGGAATAGGATGAGGGGAGGCCTTAGATTTAAGTGAGGAGGGAGTACCAGTAGAGCCACCATCGGACTTAGGAAACTAGATATCATCAACCAACATATCACCTGTAACGCCTCAATTTTCTGAACAGGAATGCTACACTGTACTCATGACCCCAAAGGACCACAAGCCAACCCATGACTGATATCTGTAACTGTATACTATATAAAATATTGTATAATGGAAAAACATGAACTAAAAGGCCATAAGGTTCAATACTAATACATAACTGAAGATAGGGTATAACAATAACAAAACAACTGAGATAACTTTCTATACATACTATAGTCTGAAAGCCTCTAAAATGTCTGAATAAGGATTTGATGGGACATGTCCCCAACTAACTCCAAAAACTAAAATAAACTGAAACCTAAAATAGTTATGTAATCAATATGTCCTCAAACGATGAGGACTCATTTCTAACCCTGACTGCTGAGACTGGAATCTACTGCTGATCTGGAGCTTGTGCCTTTAGACCTATAGGATAAGACACCATAGCACAAATGCCTCAGTACTTTGAATATACTGGTATGCAACTGAGGTAGGCTGAATGCAATAGGATTCATATGTATGAATAATACTAACTGATTGACTAATATGAATGTGAGAATACATACATCCATACGTAACTGTAACTGACATCGTGATAGGACTAAATACTGAGTTTACTAATATTGACATCTGAGTCACTGATGAGTGAGAAACTGATACTATATTAATAAATACTGAGGGAAAGATACTATGTTACTGATCTGATAGTTTTGATTTTGAAGAACTGGTCTGGTTGACTGCATATATTAATTTTGAAGCTGAACACTGATAACTGATATAACTGATAACATGAGTGACTGTATATGACAGTTCTTAATCTAATGGAACTAGCTGAGTTCCATACTATATCTGAGTAACTAAATCTGAGATTAGTCTAATCTAGTGGGTGATCTCGAAGTCTATTTATATTGATAAGGATTGACTGTATCTGTCAGTAAAAAATCTATACTACCGAGCAAAATTGACTGTATCTGATAGCCCTGATGTTGTAACTGAAACCGATATGCCCCATATATGCTATTATAGCTAAGATAGGGTCCAATATCTTCCCTGACTGGAAGGGCGTCAATACCGCACCACTGGTAAAGACAAGCTGCGGGTAACCCTCATCTGACAGTGTTCTTAAAAAAGAATGGTGGGCCCCTTATCTGATAGTGCTTTATCCACCTCATCAACCCTCATCTGGAAGTGTTGATGTCTTAACCTATGCTGGCAACATAGTTTTGGAATGCAAGGATGACTGCTAAGAATCACACCCTCATCTGACAGTGTGTGTTCCCATCCTTGGGTTCACTCTATGCTAATTTCTACTCCCATCTGAAGAGACTGAACATGATAAACTGACTGTACATGTACTGGGCTTACTGAATTTTGTTGACTAACGAAATACTACAGAGATATGATAACTGACTGAAAGTATTAAGATTTATAGAGATTTTAGGGAATACTGAGGTTATGGAGATTGTTGAGTACTGAGATCACTGAGATCATTGAACTACTAAGACTATTGAGATTTCTGAGTTTACCTGAGCCACATGACTGACTAAATTCTATAAATCATGGCTTAACTAAGAGTATCGTGAAAACATGACATGGCTCTATGCACACAACAATATTTTTTGGGTACAAGTACCGCTAGGAATCGATGGAAGGAAACTGACAAGACTTGACAATTCTTGAATACATAATCAAGATCAACAATTCATCATACACTAACTTGGGGATTTCATACAACACATGGTTATCATAGTCTTTTTCATGTATAAGAATTCAAAAATTCATTGCATAATTCCATACTTTAACATCATGAGCATTCTATCAACATATGCATGGCATAACAATAATATGGGAACCATTTAAGCATGAGAGAGTAGTATGCATTTATCATGTAGGTCATAATTTATATTATGCATAATTTATAGTCTCTTAGGCCTTTTATCAAATGCCTTGCATGCACCAGTTAGGACAAAGGCATAATTTATCAATTAACACATCATAATCAACTCAATTCATGGATTTTTTCTCATATGCTAACGTAGTTTCATAGATTCACATAAAGATTCCAACTTGGGAATCATACAACATCAACAACATGATTATAAAGAACCCACATCATAATTTTGTAATTAAAAGAGGGGTTCTTGAGCTTCTTGGATGAAAGGAATCCAAGAATCAATACTTGACATACCTTTGTTTGTGAATCTACGAAGATTGATGGAGAGGATTGCTTGAACTTGAATCTTCTATGAAAAATCCTAATGTGTTCTTGAGAGAATTTTGAGAAGAATGGGTATATTTTGGTGTAAATGGGAGTTAATCCCGTGTTTTTGAGTATATATAAGGTGGAAAAATAACCAAAATGCCCTCTAAGACATAGAGGTGGAATGCAGGTTTTCGGCCTAGGACAATCCGCAGGGAGGTGCCTTGCCTAGCCCGGGGGACTACCCTTGGAGACGCCTTGCAATAAATATGGAGTAGCCAGGGAGAAGCCCTTCCTGGAGTGGTGCTCTAGCTTGGGTGGCACGGACATATCGCCTTGAGCTACTGGTTTGGAAATCCAAACATTCCCTTACGCTATCCGAAAAAATCTAAAACTTACCTGGGATGCACTATGGCCTTGCTCCATCGTAACGCAACTTGAAAATCTAAAATTAGAGGTCAGAAAGATCATCAAATAAATCCCCAAATTTTAGAGGTCTAAAATAAGACTAAGTGTTGAACACATAGCAAAAATTTTCTAAGTCTTGGAGCTTGTAAAGCCTAACAAGCTGAATTTTAGTCTTAGGATTTTACGGGGTATTACATCGCCCATACTAATAAAAGCTTTAGAATTGTAGCATTGTTTTACTACAATAGAGGGAACAAACTCAAGAGAGATATTGCCTACTTCTAAAATATGGGTAATGATAAGCCTATTAGGAAGGCTAGAGTGGTTAAGAGCAGGTTTGATCATATGATTGATAATTAAGGATGAGAGGTTTATATTTTTTTGAGATATAAGACAGTAGGTTCTAGAGTATCACTCTTAGATAAAGATGATAGAGATCCAGTATAGGGAAGAAAAGTTGTAGCCATAAAGTGAATGTTAACATGAATTTCAAATAATTAAAATTTAGGACTAAGAGTAGATGGTAAGGAGTTAGGGTTGTCAAGAGCATAGACGCTTGGCTTCCTCAAATAAGACATCAAAATTAGAAGGATGGGGAATTTTAGAGGAAGTAGAAAATCCTAATAAATAAATATCAAATAGAGCATCATGCATGGCACAGTCAATAAAAATATGTTTACTCATAATTAGGGTGTCATGTTTACTAGTACACATAGAATAGAGGTTGGCATAGAATAATCTAATGAGAGGCTCATAATCAAGATTAGGAGTATTAGAGAAATATTTAACCATCCCTAATCATAAAATAGGGGTTTTATATGACAATGTAGATATTCCAAAAGATCCATATCTACAATTTTACCATAAACCATTGGTAATTCCTTCATAGAGTGAAAAAAGGCTTCGCTTGAAGGTCTCCTAAAGTTAGTTTTTATATTAAGAGAACTATAAAAGTCGAATTTTACCTTTTTCTTGGAGTATTCAGAGATATCAAGAGCATATGAAATCTACCAAAATAGAACTAGAAGAATCAACTGAGGCTTGAGAGTTTTGATTGAAGACATTAGAGTCAAGAGGAATAGGTGAAGAGACCTTCCCTTTACCTTTGAAATGAGATCTCTTCCTACTAGTAGAGGAAGGGTTTTCTGAATGCTTATCCATAATATAATAAGAGAGTGAATAAAAGAGATTAAGGTGATGAAAGATTCAAGAGAAATATAAAGGATAAGAAAAGAGAAGTTTAAAGTGGAGGAGTCGGCTACGAAAATAAAGAGTTCCCATAATTACTTACCATATATCGAACTAATGTCAGGTGTCAAAATATGAGAAGTATGTAAAGATACATATATCAATCATGTCAAAAATTAAGTAAGGACACTTTTACACAAAATTGAACAAGGAAGGAAATTAGTTGAAAAGTTTTTGCAATAATACTAAGGGATTTTCTTAAAAGCAAAATCTTTCTTGAAATAATGGTTTTGTAAAAATATCTACCAATTGAAATTTAGTACTAATAAGAGTTATATAAATATCATCTTTCAAAATATGATCTCTGATAAAATAATGCTTAATATCAATATGTTTAGCTCTAGAGTGATGCATAGGATTTTTAGATAAACAAATGACACTAGAATTGTCACACAAAATTTTAATAGGTTTGGCAAAAATATCATAATCACTAAGCTATTAAATCATCCAAAGAATTTGTGCACAACGTAAGACAATAAAAAGATATTCAAACTCAATAGTGGATAGAGAAACATAATTTTGTTTCTTACAGTTGCAGTGATGAGAGAATTTCCTATAAGTTGACATGAGCCATTAGTGCTCTTTTAATCATCCTAGTCGCTTGCATAATCTTCATCTAAAAAACCTTTTACCTCAAAATTATATAATTTAGGATACCAAATTCCAACAAAAATGGTTCCAATAAAATATCTAATAATTCTTTTAACAATAATAAGATGAGACTTCTTAGGAGCTGACTAGAATGTAGCACATTTGTCGACACTAAATAAGATATCTGGCCGAATAGATGTAAGATAAAGAAGAGAGCCAATCATACCATGATATTTAGTTTTATCAGCAATCTTACCATTAACATCATATGCAAGCGTAGATGTAGGGCTCATAGGAGTACCAGTAGATTTAGCATCCTTCATTTCAAATTTCTCAATAAGTTCTTTGGTGAATTTACTTTGACAGATAAAGGTTCCTTTATCCAACTTATGTATTTGTAGTACCAAGAAGAGTGTTAATTCCCCATCATCCATATTTCATATTCTCCTTGCATTAACTCAGAAAATTATTTACATAAGACAACATTAGTACTTTCAAAGACAATGTCATTAACATATATTTTAATAATCAGATTTTTGGAGGAAGTTCTTTTGACAGCGTTGTATCAATTTTTCCTCTTGAAAAATTATGATCAGTTATAAAATTACTTAGTGCATCAAACCAAGCTCGAGGTTCTTATTTTAAGCCATAGAGAGCATTTGAGAGCTTAAAACATTATATGGAAATTTTGAATTTTCAAAGCCTTGGGGTTATTTTATAGAAACTTGTTCATAAATAATTTCATTTAAAAAGGCACTTTTCACATCCATTTGAAATAATTTCAAACCTTTTAAGAATCATAAGAAAGTAAAATTCAAGTTGATTCTAACCTTACAACAGGTGCAAAAATTTCATCATAATCGACTCCCTCTGGTTGTGAGTAGCCTTGAGCGACTAGATGAGCTTTATTTCACACAACTTTAACTAACTTATCCATTTTGTTTTCGAAGAACCATTTGATTCCAATGATTAAAACATTAGAGCCTACAAATTATTTTTATCAAATTGCTCAAGTTCTTTTTATGTTGCTTTGACCCAATTGGCATCTTCTAAGGACTTATTGACTTTATTTGGCTCAAGTTGAGATATGAGGGCTATATTTGCATTTCTCTTATAAAGGCTCTTATTTTCATGCCTTCACTTGGATCACCAATAATGTACTTATTTAGGTAATAATATTTTATTCTTTATTCATTTGGAATATTTTCAACTGTAAATTGATCATTCGAAGAAGCAACTGGCTGATCAGTCTTTGTGATAGTTGACTTTGAGGTAGAGTCAGCTTCAGTGGAGGATGATTTATTTTTTTTACCTGTTCAATATCATCATCTATAGCACTAGCATTCTTCACGGTTACTATCATCATAAACAACATGTGTAGATTTTCAATGCAAAGAGTGCATTTATTAAAAACTCAATAAGATCTACTAAAATTGGAGTATACTATAAAAATACCTATATCACTTCATGGATCAAACTTACCAATGTTGTCCTTGCCCTTGTTATGAATAAAAAATTGGATCCAAATGTATGAAAGTAGCCAATGTTGGGTGTTTTATTGTTCCAAAGCTCATATGGAGTTTTCTTTAGAATTGCTCTAATGAGACACCTGTTCAAAGTATAAAAGGAAGTACCGATAACTTTCGCCCAGAATTTTTTAGGGTAGAGAGTGTTCACAAATCATGGTTTTAGCCATATCTTAAAGAGTTCCATTCTTCCTTTCAACCACACTATTTTGTTGAGCGATCGTGGAGCAGAGAAGCTATAAGTGTAACCTTGACTGTTACAAAAGATTTTAAAATCTTTGTTCTCAGATTCTCCTCTATTATTACTTCTAATAATAGAGATACAATAATATTTGTCTCTTTGAACCTTTTCACAAAAAACATCATAGTTTTTTAGAGTATCATTTTTGTTAGAGAGAAACATAACCCATGTAAGTCGAGAACAATCATTAATAATTACAAAAAAATATCTTTTCCACCGATGTTAGTAGTTCTAGTGGTACCAACTAAATCCATATAAAGTTGCTACAATGGTTTAGTAGCATAGATAATATATTTGACATAAAAAGAATTTCTAATTTTCATACCAAGTTGACAGTCATAACATATGTGAGTCTTTTTGAAGTCAAGCTTTGGGAGACCAGTTACAATTTTATGCTTGGCTAACTTTTCAATATGTATCATGTTTGCATGACCAATCTTGCTATGCCAAATCCAAGGATCTTTTGAGATAGAGGCAAGGCATTTATGTCCTTCTATCCATTTTTAGAGTTTAGAACATAGATTTCTATGTCTATTTCCAGCAAGAAGTTTTCTTCCAAATCTTTCAATTATATAACAATACTTTTTGAATCTTACTTCTAGACCAACATCACACAACTGACTAATGTTCAGTATTGTACTTCAAGCTTTTGACCAAATAAACATCAGTAATATCACATGAATTATTAAGGAAAATAGTATCAATACCTATTAATTTTCCTTTAGAGTTATCTCGAAAGCTAATGTCACCTCCATTAATGTCAGTTAATATTTCAAACAAGCTTTTATTTCAAGTTATGTGATTTAAGTATCCACTGTTAAGATACCACTTTCTTTTAGATTTAGAGTGGAGTTCTTGCAAAATATATATATCACTTATTTCTAGGTACCCAAGTATTCTCGGGTCCCTTATGGTTAGTTCTTAGATTTGTTGACTCAATTTTGGGTCTCCAAATACATTTGCCAAGATTTCTAGAGTGAAATTTGTAGTTGTAATATTTGTTACCAGGATTTCCATAGTAATAACAAGAAGTAGAGTATCGTTTAGTTGCTTTGTAATAGGTATTATAACTATGACTAGTTCCTTTAGTTGATTAACTTAGGTTAGTTGACTATTAAGATCTTTCACAACTATAATATCTGTTATTATGACTGTGATTGCTCTTTTTGGACAACTTACTAGAGTTAGTTGACCATGAGATCCTTCACAGCTATAAATCTATTATCACAATACTACTGCCAGATTTTTCAGTTGACTTAGTTGTATTAGTCAACTGCTTAGATCTAACAATACTGTGATTGGAAGATTTTTCAAAGCTACTAATTTTGATTGTTAATTCATCACCTTCTTCTTACAAAAAATCTTTTTCAATTTCATAAACTTCAAATTTAAGTTCATATTCTCTTATTTCTTATAATAAAGCCTATAGTTATTGTGATCTTTATTTAGATCGCCTATACAAGGTCCAGTGCATTTTGTAATTTAGAGCATTCGTTAGACGAGTTTGTCCTTACTTGACAAGATTCTCCAATTGCCATGAAACAAAAATCTCCAATGTAATCATTTTCATGGTCTGATTATTGATCAACCCAATAGCTAAAAGACTTTTGAGTTTCTTTAGAGGGTCATCTTCTAGCCTCTGGACAATCATAAGCAATATGACCATATCTACCTCAGTTGTAGCATTTACCTTCATACTTGTTGTAGTAGTATTTTGTTTTTCCTTTGAGTAATTTAGTTTTTCCTTTCTTTGATTTCTAGATATTGTGAAATTTTTAACAACTGTCCTTGTGACGAGAGCACGTTCACCTGCATCGAAGCTATCCTCATTTTTTTTCTTCTTCTTCACTATAGCTTTGAAGTCCATAATTTCTTATTTTTATCTTATTCTTGATCCTTCTTGTTTAGATGAGGTTTTTCAAAATGAGATATCCTCTGATTTTGTCACTGGTAATTTTGTTTAAGTTCATACTTTTAAGAGCCAGAACCTTAGAAATTCCTTTTAGGAGGCCAGCTTCAAGGAATCCTGGTGGTTTGATCTTCTACAGGATAGGTTTTCTGGCAGTTTGGAGTTCTCCCACAATTTTGCCAAACCTAGCAAATATTTCTTCAATGGAATCCCCATCTTTAATCTTGAAAAGTTCATAGTTATAGACCAATAAACTTAAAAGAGTCTGCTTGACCTTCTATGTTCCTTCATAGGTCACCTCTAATTTTTCCCACATTTCTTCCATAGTAGTTACACTACATGATATATTATCATATTTTCACCACTCATAGTATTATATAGCACATTTTTTCCTTTTATTTGATCTGAATAATTTTCATCTATTAATCAGTAGAGTGCTCAACAGAAGGAGTACTGTCAGTAGAAGCTTTACCATTTTTAGATTTTTTTTCATCCTTGTCTTGGCTGGTAGATACAAGTGGCATATCACCAAGTTTTATCAATTTCCAGAATTTAACATTATAGGAATTAATAAAGGGTTCAATCCTTATTTTCTAATTAGAAAATTGTTTTCCATTCAAATAAGGAGGTCTGGTTTGAGAGGTTCCTTCTAAGAGTAGAACACTAGAAACTATTTAAGTCATGATCTTTTCTCACTTGTTGTTGAACAAATAACTATAAGTCCTTACTCTGATACCAATTGAAAGAAGTGGGGAGGGGGGGAGGGCAAATACACTTTTTTAAATAGACAGTCTACTCGCTTGGACAGATAGTTAATTATGATACACAAAAGTACAGTTTAGAGAATAAAATACTGATTTGAAATAACTCCAGATTTTTATATTAGTTGGGATGTCTAGTACGTCTTACTCCAGTCCCCTTGGGCTGTAAGAGATTCTACTAGCTCTTTGTAAAATTAAATCAAAGTACAATGATTGAATCAAGCGTTTTGGCTATGACTCACACTCTTTTTATTTCTTTCTCACTTTGATACAATACCTCACCAACTATGTATTTCTCTTGTCCCTTTTTAAATACACAATAAACCTCAAGAGAATAAAATTATTGAATAAATTAGAGCAAAGATCAACAGAAGGATCAGACAAGTATGTCTTTTTCTTAATTTTTCATTGCTTAAATAGAAGTGATTAGACTACTATTAGCCATTGAAAAATCTTAAATAAAAGGAAACCCAAGAGAATTGCTCCTTGGAAATGGGATATGAGAATCCGATATCCAATTATAAAAATAGATCATATTAATGATCCTAAACTACTCGAAATTCCCTTCCATAGCAATAACAATGTATTTAATAGGAGATCAAGGCTTTGGTACTCCCGCAAGCTATAATTAATACATATTTCTTTTCCTTGTTGACTGGGTCTTGAAAGATCTTTCTTTTTTATTTTTGGACAAGAATATTTGATTCATTCCTTTTCATATTCCTGCAAAGAGGTCATACACTAAAATCACATATTATCACACAAAGTTTTCCAGAAGAAATTGGCAAGGAATCACGTACCTTGTATATTTTTCCAAAATTTATCATATTTTCTAGAAATTGCAAGATCCAGGAGCGTGGAAAGGTGGTTTTGGAATATAGATCCTTAGTGCATGAGTATGTCCTGCCATGCTGATGCAAGATTACATTTGAGGAAACAATGTCGACGTTAGTATCATTCTTAAAGGCACCAAACTAATGCACCACATTAATGGTATTTGATGGTTTGTATGTATGCACTTGCTATTGATTTTGGGCTACAATCCTGTGATCGTAGATGAGTTTTGTTGGAAGTACCAAGTTTTCTTGGCTTAACTTGTTCCCTAAGTTTAGAGACTCATTGTTCGCATACAATATCTAGTCGATCTGATTAGTGAAAGTTTTATGATGAAGCACCTAATTTATTTATATTCTCCATGGCTATTTTAGGGAAGATTTGTTCATTGATCTATAGGGGTAAGATGGGCACGATTACTAATACTGGGATGACTTCAATAAGGGTTGGTATAATAGATTTTTATCATCCCTATAGAGTGTTACAAACACCGATATATTCCCCTTTCTCGATTCATGGGTATTTGAGTACAAGACCCTTCAACTATCAATAAAACCTGACAAGTTTCATGGCATTCAAATAAATTTTTATGCCTTTTGATCTTGAAATAAAATTGCTAGATTATTAAATCAATGGGAAACCATTAGGGATGAGTTGTAAGACTTAGATAAGAGTTTTGGTCAAGATAAATGGTTGATGCACCACCTAATGAAGTCCCCACAATAACCCCCATGGCATGACAGATGAAAACTTTACAAAGCTAAAAGACCCCCAACTCCATGCTATGGGTGGTGTGCCATGACGTTGGTAGGCTGTATTGGGCCTCACGCCATGAGGCTGGCAGGCCGTGTTAGACTGAGCAATGAGGATTCTCCTGGAACAATGGGCCTCATGATATGAGGTTGCATGTTTCATATGAAATTTCCTTAACTCTATTTATTCTAAATATGTTTTAGTCATATACCTTTTTGAAAACCACTCTTTTTAAACTCAAAACATCCTATACAATCTCAACACTTAGTTACATCGATTAATATCCTCTTCTCCTCTCCCAAATTCTAACACTTATATTTTCAAGAAGAATAAAATCTAAGGTTTCTCATCAAAGCTTCTTCCTTAAGTTTCACCTCAATGTAAGGCTAACTTTTTAGTGCGGGAACTCCTTTTTTCCTTTCAATGAAGTTCAATTTAAGTTTGGTCAATGACTCAAGTTATAGTCTTATGATTTTGAATTCTTAAAGTCTAGTTCTTTATCTCTTGATGCAATTCCTTAAATTCATATGATCAATATTAGAAGATTTATAAATTCAAGTCATTCCTTGAACTCTTATTCCTATTTCATGTCCATCGTTTTGTTTTAAACCTTATGAACTTATCTTAAGATTCTTAAAGTTTATTTTGTACTTTTTTCGAACTTATCTTAAGATTCTTAAACCTTATGACCCGATTTCTCATGCCATAATGAAACCTACTGTAACCCACTAGTAGGTAAGCCAACATGCAGTACAGAACTATTAGTAATAGACTACCAATAGACAAGAAGGAGAAATGTGAAATAGATATAAGAAAATACTAAAATACATAAGATAGTCCTGAAACCTAGTGTAATCAGTACAAGGCTTCTAATGTAATAGGACTACAAGATAAAGTTCTTAGTGAATTTATTGATACAAACCATCCCTAAATACAACATAAAGACTAGTCTAGTACATAAGAGGGAGAATACTAATGCTTCAAATGCCAAGAGAGCTCACCCTACATATCTGAACCATAGCTTCTTTGCATGACGACACAATAATGAATAGAACCCATACTTTAATCTGCAGGCTGTAAAAGTGTAGTATGAGTACCAAACGTATGGTACTCAGTAGGCAACTATCAACTGACCTCCAAAGATAATGAAAATATAAATAACATACAAGAAGTAATATGATCTACACCTAAATGTCCAGGTACTAACATAATTAAGCTAAAGACGCAATAAGGATAAACTATCCTATTCTAGCCATACTTTAGGACTTAAGCACTATACTATATATATCAGGCCAATAAATAAATAATGAGTAGAAGAAAGATATACAATAATATACAAGGCTAAGTATGGAATATACAACATGAATAAATGAAGGGATGGATGGATATACGGTAATAACATAACTACATATGTGTATATATACACACACACATACATATATATATGTATGCATAAATAAGGCTAGCTCAAAGGTACAACCTAAAGTAGTCATACTAGTATCTTAAGGCCTCATAACCATAGTAGGAACTAGTGCTAACATAATTAGGGTCTCTAATCCATACATCTAAACATAAAATAATTATTCATAATAAAATAACTATAAAAGAAAGTAATCAGAATCATACCTCAAATCTAAGTACAAGTCCACTCATCAACTTGTCAAGAACTAACCATAGTAACAATAATACAATAAAGTAACTGACTAGTTCGGATAAACAATACCTAATTCGGGCCCCATAGCCCAGAAGGTCCAATCAGCATACACAACACAATACAATCAATACTCATCATTTATACCTATAAACCCCCTATAAGGCTAGTAGATATAGGAACATACTGGTGATAGGCAATGCACATACAAGGATAAATGCAAAGTATAAGCCAACTACCATAACCGATCCAAGTACCATAATGTAACCCAGTGTATACATCTCCAATAGCTCAATGAATCAAAAAGGTAGGACCTAAAATAACCTCTTTTATCCGTCATGATGGCTCATGGACAAAGGAGTTTCTATGGGGTTTTCACAGCCTGAACTGGGGACTAGATGTAATGGGCAATCCCAAGCCTAACTAGGATCGTGAACCACCCCTGGTACCCAAAAAAACCACCAAATGCATACCTTGAGTCAACTAAATTCCTAACATATAACAAGATAGCATGTTTACATATGTGGTGACTTTAGGATAAGTCTATAACCGAGACCAAATCAATCATATCTAACCACCCAATAACCAACCAAACTAATACAAAAACCATAAAACAAAAACATTTGTAATAATACAATGTATGTATACACTATAAATAGTCTATACCATACCCATGTCCACAGTTGTCCATACAAAGCCTCTAAACCAACCAAAGAGTACTCAGTCGGGACATGCCTCCGACCATAGTCAAAAACCAAAATCTATGAAATACAATGAATGTAATGTAAGCCATGACATGAAATATATGTCTTTCAAACTATAGAAGCTGGCCATTTCAATCCAACATCGATTGTACCCGAATCCAATCACTAAACAAAAGGAGGAGAGTGATCGATTCCTGCATAGCGTGGGTATACAACCGCAAGTATATGGGTTAGTGGGTGAACAATAGCATGCACTAAGACAAGAATAAAATAATTCCATTTACAAAGCCAAGTAAGAACAATCCACAATATATACGGGTTTAGCTCCCTCTGCTGAAAGACCCTAGTGCATGTAGCTGCACGACCAGGGAAGTATCCCATAGGATGACTATTACATTTCTCAATAGTGTGATATCATGAACATAGTCCACTAAGACCAATCCTCATATCCGCAAATTTGAGTTTCCAATTTTTGTCCCCCCCCCCCCCCCCCCCCCCCCGAGGCCACCACCTTCCATGGCTTTGTTGCACATATCACTATTGTTTCCTGATTAAAATCATTTTCCAAATAACCAACCAATACATTTACCATTTTATTAACTAAGGCCAATATTAGTGGTATCATCATAACACCCCTTAACTGCAAGTAATATCCTTAGCCAAACCATTTTCCAAGTAATATACATGTTCCCTATAAGCATAACCATTTAGAATTTAGCCTTTCCAAAATGTTTAAACCAATTTTGTTAATGTGTTCACGTGAGGGATATCCATGTATACCATAAGGTTTTCAAAATAGATCAACCATGACCACCAAAACCTTTACCTTTTAAGCTATTCCAAACCATTTTAGACCATGCCAAATATTTACAGCATTTATATAATTTATACCATGAAAACCATCCAAAATAATTTAGAGTTCCATTACCAAACCAAATCATGCAATACTTCCAATGCAAGTTCAATAATAGAGTAAAAATGTTCTTTAAGGTATTTTATCGAACATGTTGAGGGCATACCTTTACCAAGGCCAAAAATAATGGGTAAATTACCATAATTAAGTTTAATCAAGACTTATTAGTAAATCCATAACCATAAACCAACCATATATGCAACCATTACCAAAAATATGTAAAAACATAGATTAAACCAATACCAAAGCATACACATGAAGACTCCCAATAATGTTTCAAAATCCACCATTCATGATTCATAAACAAATGTTTAAAACATAATACTCATCACTTTAATTTGAAATAACAATGAGGAAGGAGTACATTTATTATAAAAGAAGATTCTATTGAGAAACATGACTCTAGAGCCCTTTTGAAGAGCACACAAGAAACCCTAGCCTCCGATCTTCCAAGAGTGAGTTTGAGAGAGTATTTGATCTATTATGATCCCTTAATAATTATTATGGAAGGCCATATAGGGTCATATAACATGATAACACAAGGATTTAGGAGGATGAAATGTCCAAACTACCCTTAACTTAATAATTAAAACAAGCCATGCCCAGGGGTACGACTCCACCTTACTATCTGTATCCTAGGGTACGAGTAGTACCCCAATTCATATGCAAGGATTTACAAGACATTTCCTACTGATTTCTATATGACTCAAACCTCACCACTCATACCTAAGGGTACAAGTGACACCCCTAATCATACCCACTACTCGTATGTTGGACAAATTCCACAAGATAACCCAAACATGCACCATAAAATTTGCCTTTCACTAATCGTATGTTCCTATATGACTCTTATCCTTATGAGTCATATCTTGTGTAGTATCCAAGACTCTCATACTTTCTATGGTCTGACCGAACCCTCAATATAACCCCCAACTCATATCCAATGGGTACAAGTGGTATCTTTGTATCGTACCAAGCCTAGTGAGTCCAAAACTTGGGAAATTTTGCAAGGGTCAAAGACTTAGGATATTTAAGTCTCCCCCACCAGGATTATTCATCATTTATTGATGGTTAAGGGTAAGAACAAGAATGAGTTAAGCCCCACATTGTTTGGGCTAGGATTCAAACCTTCGCTCCTATGCATATAGACCCAAACCCAATGATTCTTTGTAATATATGTTTGATGATAATTCATATAGGGTGGTAATACAATTTGATATGAATTTACATCACAAATATCTCCTAACTTAAAGAAGAGTTGTGAACGTTTCTTCGATTAAGTTTTAGTGAATATCTCAACTTAGGTTAACTTACATTGACCATAACTTCTTTGTTATATATCTGCTTAGAGGTCCTACTATATACCAAATTAAAGATATTTGAGCCCTTTTTCCAATGAAATTGGTTTCACCTTAATCTGATATCGGAGTAGAAAGTTATGCTCATTTTACTTTGAAGTATCTATCAGTCAACCAACTGACGACTACGCTGATAAGCCGTCACTTAGGTGATGACGAAGTTGATGATCCATCAACTAAGTGATGACCCATCAGCTCTAGTCCTTATCCTAGGATAGTAAAGGGTAAATTCTAGCATAAAAATAACGACTAGGTGATGAGCCGTCACTTAAGTGACGGGTTGTTAACCTTGGCCATCAACTGAAGATTTCTACAATTTTCTTTGGTTTCTTTAGGGGTATTTTGGTATTTTTCTTACCTCAAATCCCACCCCCATGAATTAAATCATGCATTAAATCCTATTAACTGATAAAATATTAGTTTTTAATCTCTCATAATCCTCTCCACTCTCAAGAACGAGGAGAAATTAGAGTTTTATTCAAGGAAAGAATTCAAGCCTTTGAATCCAAGATTTCCCAAAAATAGTCTCAAGATTAGTGTTTCTCCCCAAGCTTCCAAGAACATAAAATTCAATTCATCCTTTTCAAGAAAAAAATCAAGAATTAAGTTCCCTAATCCAAGAATCACAAGGAAGTTTTTAAGATCATCTCCTAAGGTTTCAAAGTCAAGTTCTTTCCATTAAATCAAGTCTATTAAGGTATGTGGGGTATATGAACAAGGATCATCTTTCATCCTTGTGCCCAAAACTTGTTTTTAAAGATGAATTTATATGAGTTTTAATTTAGGGTTCATACCCAATTATCATTATTTGAAGATTATGATGTAACAAGTAATTTAAATATTGAATTACATGTCTATTTTCACATCTTTATGCATGTGATATGATTTTAAAGATTTCCAATTGAGTTTAAGCATGATATTGTGAGTTTGATTTCATTACTTTGATATTATTGAAGTATTTCAAGAAGTATATTGAGCATGACATTTTTCTATGAGTTTTCATGAGTTTAAAATATGGGCTCTAAAGCCCTAAGTTTGAAATGTTGATATCTCAAGAAGATTATGATTTTGAGTCTCTCCTATGAATTATTTACCAAGATTTAAGAAAAAAACTTGATCTATTGATCTGAACCTAAGATAAGGAATCCACATTGTTCATGCAGTTTAAGATTTAAAGAAGAGAAGCATAATTGGTTTTCATTACAATCCCTTGTGCTATTTTAAGGTGTATTTCTTAAAGTTCTGAGCAAAAGGATGAGAGTATTATTTAGCACCGAGTTGGGTATGATTCTAAGGTATCATACCCCAAAACTATGTGCCACTGTAGAATTGAGATTAAGTGCCTATAGTGGGCTAAGATAGTGATCACTTAAGATAAGGTTATACTCCTTGGAACTAGTTTGACACCTCTCTCCAATGTGAGGTTTTCCCCTTAAGGGAACATAATGTGGACATCATGATGGCTCACATGTTGTATGTCGGTTAGAAGAACCTCTCAAAGTTCTTAAACTCTAAGTTCTAACAAAAAAAATAATAGAAAAGCTTTTAGAAACTAAGTGTAAAGGCTCGCGATTTTGTTTAGATATTATTTTACATAAGACATTATCTATGAGATTTATAGCTATTAGTGATCAGATGATAAAGGTAAGTCCTTTTACACTTAGCCTAAATGATTTGAAAATAGACTTGACTTCAGACCTACTTATTCCACTAATAGAAAGAGTAAACGTACAACTTTTAGAACTAATTGTTATGGCTCAAAAGATTTATTCAGTATGCTTTATTATTCATGATTTTTATCTTTTAGTTATTCAAGCCAATGTGAGTTATTTACACTTAGCATGCATTCTATAGAAGTTATATGCATAACTAGTTACAGTTTACTTACGCATTCACCCCCCACATGCTTAGTATATTCCAAAAGTACTGATTCACATATATGTCTATGTGTTACACTGTCTCATAATGTAGGCACAAATTGTAGCGCAACTCATCATATTTAGACAGCTTGTAGTTTCTAGTCAGCGGGTGATGAGTCCTTTTGATTCAAGGGCTCGAGTCTGTCATATAGTTTGAGTAGTATTTTATTTTTCTTTATTCAGTCGTATTGATTCGGGATAGCTGGGGTTCATGTCCCAGCTACCTATAGTCAATACTAGTAGAGGCTTCATAAACAATCAGTAGAGTTAATGTATTAGGTTTTCAATTTTTGTTTTGTGTAAAGCAGAGTTGTAACCATTTTAGTAGTTTGTTTTGAAAACGTTAAGCTAAAGATTTATCTACTACTTATTTCATTTCGTACTTATGCATTTTATTCAGTTGCTCATAAGTTATGCTAGTACAAGGGTTATCTTGGGATCACTTGTGGTCCCAAGCAGTGTGTGACAACTAAGGTGTAGCCTCAGGTCATTACAAACTTGGTATCTGAGCTCAGATTTCAAGTGCCCTAGGGTGTCTATGAAGCTGTGTGTAGTAGATTCTTCTGAAACCGTATAGAGACGTCTGTACTTTTCTTCACAAGGCTACAAGGTATTTAAGACATGTTTCCCTTCTTTGTGCTCTAGATTGTGATATAAAGTTGTTCTCTCAAAAACATCTTTCAATTAGTGTGTTACTCCATGGTTATCCATCTATGTCATATTATTGAGATAACATAATTAGTAAGTTCCAATTCCTCCCGATATAACGCTCTTAAATTTACTATTAGTAACTTCAAGAGTCATATAAGGGGCTCGAGAGGAGCTTGCTAATGTGTTACAAGTTCCTCAAGTTGAAAGTTATGTTCTCATCCTCATGATTTATTTCGTTTAGACAGAGTGAGATATATATTCAGACTTCTCTTTATTTCTTTAATACACATAGTTCTCATAAGAGGAGATAGTATGAACCTAGATTGTTAAAGAGAGTTTGTGATCAAGGGATAGTGAAAACCTAGAGTGTTATGATAAGTAGTAAAACTTTATTAAAGTTGGAAGTATGGTTTTAGAAGTGTAATGACAAGAAAGGTGGTAAGGGTGAGTTATTAAATGTATATAACAGAATTTTCTCGTATGATTGAGTTATTAGTGAAGTGATATATCCTTGTGTGTTAGTTTAGTGAAAGGTAGAGAAGGAGTTATTAGTTAAGGTAAATTATTGTTTGCTTGAAGTATGAAAAGATTTATTGATGGTATTTATTATGTTAGAAAAGTATAGGTTATTGATGAAAGTATTGGGAGGTTGAGTATTATGAATTTAGGCTTATAGAGCTAAGAAAGATATTTAGGTATATAGATGGGTAAATAGTCATAATGGGTATAAGAAGGACACATTAATAGATTTTAATAAGGTATGTCATAGGATTATGATTGATTGTCGTTGTTATGAGGTTCTAGTGTACTAGTGTTTCTTGATGCTTTATTTTATAGCTTTCAAGTGAGAATAGTATGTGAGGTTGGGTTGTAAATCATGTTTAGCACTAGATGTTAAGTTTGAACAGTGGATGATCATCATGGTGGAAATAATGATTGTGTAGTTAGTGATGCTAGTTATATAGAAGTGATTTAGTAGGCTTGAACAGTGTATGCAAGAGTGTAAGTTCATGTATTTGTAATTAAATATGATATAGAGGTGTGCCCAAGGTGATATGGATCTACATTATTTTGAAAGTTTACTAAGTATTGTGTATGGTTAATAGTACCCTTGAGTGGTTAAGTGGGAGAAGGCTAGCTATAGCTACATGGTGTTCGTAGTAGATAAGTTGAGGAGTTATGGATAGTTGGTGGTGAGTCTTTTAAGTATGATTTTGATTCTTACGGTTTGGGAAGGATATCAAAATTTTGAGATGCGATCTTGGTAGGCTATGATTATGTGTTTAGTGAGGCAAGTATGTTTGTCAAGTTATTAGAGTGTAAGTATATAGGGATGATTATTGAATCTAAAGGAAGTTAATAGTGGTATGTACTAGGAGAGTGACCAAGAATGAAGTTTGTATGGTTCATTAAAGGTTTGAGTTGAGCTAATAGAAATAAGAGTTGAAGCTCTAGATGGTGTGTACTCAGGGTATAGTGATACTCATGAAGATTCTAAGCAAGTAAGTTTTCAAGTTATTACATGATGATTTTTGGGGCTAGAAATCCAAGAGTTGAATCTCAAAAGGAGGTAGTAGCAGTCGGTATTACAAATAGTCTTTTAGGGTAAGTTTAATTTTTTATGTGTATTTTTATACCTCAGACTCTAGATTAAGGTAATTTTAGTTTAGATTATAGTTTAGTAAAAGGCCCCATAGACTTAGAGTGATGGCTTAAAGATAAGGGGGAGATGGTAGAATGAGTAACCAAGTTCAGCCTCCATATTCTAGTAGTGATGCTAGTGCAGTGTAGAAAAGCAATAAAGGAGGATGATGTCCGACCCATTCTCATCTCAGTACAAAGTCTTATACTTCAGTTATCACGATATCTACTCATGCCTTACGTGTCAGCTCCATGACCACAGTTCATATTTATGTATCTTATAGAAAAATCATGTATGCTTCAATATCCCAGTATAAGGAACTCCAGTTCACTCATTAGTCGGAGTCATAATCTTTAAATTATAAACTCCAAATCCAAGTCATGCAGCTCATGACTCATGTACTTATGCTTTATAGTATGTTCAGTTTTAGTACTTATGCAATACTCTTAATGATCAGAAAAATTCAGATTTACATTCTATATGTCCTCAGTTTGGATCTCTTTAATGAATCCATGCCTTTGACATTCTATTCCTCAGGCCTCAGCTAAGAGTCAACGTTAAGTATAGTATTCTTTCGTTCTTTAGGTCCTCATGTATTAGCCCTTCAGTGACCTCATATTATGTTAAGCTAGTGATGATGAAAATGGATAAGCAATGGTTTAGATGAGAGGGAGTTGATGACCCTCATTATGAAAGATTATTTATGTTTTTCTATCTAAGGCCAGAGAATGAAGAAATATTGAGGTAAATCTTTGGTATATGTCATAGTTAGTTGAGAATTCTGGGTATGTCTTCTTAATGCATAGTGCAAGAAAGTTGTTATTGATAGAGGTTTAGAGAATATAAAAAGTGTTGCGAAGCTTGAAAATAAGAAGTTCCTCTGCCTAAGTCCTAGTAATTCTATCCTAACTTATGAGTTATATGTCTATGTCCCATGTTACAGAGTTATAGCCATGTTACAATTCCTTATTCAAACATATCATTCAGATCATGCCCAAGAATTCTTTGCTCCCTAATGTTATTAAAACTTATTAGAAATAGCTTTGAAGAAATACTCTAGTTGAGTATAAGCTTTCAGTAGGATTCAGTCCACATAGCCTGTAGTCTAGTTTAGCAATCAAGCAGATAAGTGCCCATAGATTTCCAACTCTCCATTTAGTATTACAACCTAAAGTTTCATGAGTAAGGTCATTCCTAAGGTAAAATGTTTTCATTCATGTAAATTATGAATTAAGCTCATTTCATGCATCATGCATCAGTTTCAGATGCAGATATTTAGTCATGATCCAGTTCATAAGTGTTCACTGAATGATCTTAGTTTTCCAAGTATTCCAGCTCAGACAGTGTAATACCAATTGTATGATATTAGTCTTGTTGTCTCATAATTCATGCTTACAATTTATCACTTCACAGTTATATATGTATGATTGTATCATGAACCCTTCAAAGGAATTCTAAACTCTTAGCATGAATCAGTTCCTTATAGTAAATAAAGGCAAGTCAGCTCAGAAATTAGTTTCATGATGAAGGTTTTATTATTTCAACTCAGTTATATCCTTTTGTAGAAGACATATTTTTTTCACATTACTCCATACCTATAATGCTTCAACAAGTTCCTACCAATCATTTGATGATGAGTGATTCTAAGGGGGAGATAATGTAACACCCCGCATTTTTTGGGCTAGAATTCAAACCGTCGCTCCTATGCATTTAGACCCGAACCTAATGGTTCCTTGTTAATATATGTGTGATGATCAATTATATAGAGTTGGAATACCTTTGGATATAAATTAAGGTCACAAATATCTCCTAACTCAAAGATGAGTTGAGAACATTTCTATCAATTTAGTTTTAGTGAATGTCTCAACTTGGGACAATTTCATCGACCATAATTAGAAGTCCTACTATATACCAAAAGAAATATCTTTGAGTCTCTTTCCAACGAAACTGGTTTCACCTTAATCTTATATCAGAGTAGAAAGTTATGCTCATTTTACTTCGAAGTATCGATCTGTCAACTATGTGACGACTATGCTGATAAGCCGTCACTTAGGTGACCACGAAGTTGATGAGCCGTCAACTAAGTGATAACCCATCAGCTCTAGTGATAAACCTAGGATAGTGGAGGGTAAATTCAAACCTGAAAGAGATGACTTAGGTGACGAGCCATCCCCTAAGTGATGGGCCATGAACCTTGGTCGTCAACTAAAGATTTCTGCAAGTTTCTTTGGTTTCTTTAGGGACATTTTGGTATTTTCCTCACCTCAAACCCCACCTCCACGACTTAAATCATGCATTAAACCCTATTAAATGATAAAACATTAGTTTATCATCATTCACAATCCTCTCCACTCTTAAGAACAAGGAGAAATTAAGGTTTCCTTCAAGGCAAGAATTCAAGCCTTTCAATCCAAGATTTCCCAAGAAAAGTCTCAAGATTAGGGTTTGTCCCCAAGAACCCAACAACAACAACAACAACAACATACCCAGTGTATTCCTACCTAGTGGGGTCTAGGGAGGGTAAAGTGTATGTAGTCCATACCAATACCTCAGGTGAAGTAGAGAGGTTGTTTCCAATAGACCCCCGGCTTACAATCAATAACAATATAACAAACACAATACATAAATGCATATAAACTTGTACAGTATGCAAAATAAACTAACAACACTAGCCCCAAGATAATACTAAAACTATAAACCTGAAACCATCGACAACACTCAACACCTATGAACAAGAAAATTCAGACACAAATGCAGAACACTCCACTGCTGTCACCGAAACCGAAACCCTTCCACCCCTTAACCCTCTAACCTAATCCACATAATCCACACCTTTATATTAAGGGTTATGTCCTCCATAAGTTATAACTACTCTATATCATGTATAATCACCTCCCTCTAATATTTCTTTGGCCTGTCTCTCCCTTGCCTAAAACTATCTATAGCCAGTGTCTTACACCTTCGCATTAGTGCATCAACACCCCTCCTCACCACGTGCCCGAACCAACGTAACCTTACTTCTCACATCTTATCCTCTACCAAATCCACTCCTACCCTTTCCTAAATAACCTTATTCCTCACCCTATCCTTCCTGGTCTGACCACACATCCACCGCAACAACCTCAACTCCATCACCTTTAACTTTTGAATAGGGGATTTTTTAACTGGCCAATACTCTACTCCATACAACATAGTCGGTCAGACTGACACTCTGTAGAACTTACCTTTAAGCTTTGGCGGCAACTTCTTATCACATAAAAATCCTAAAGCAAGCCTCTATTTCAATGTCCCTTCCCTAATACGATACGTGACATCCTCGTCAATCTCACCATCGCCCTGAATCATAGATCCTAGATACTTAAAAATCTCCCTTTTCTGAATAGCCTAAGAATCCAAATTCACAACCACATCATTCTCTTATGACACATCAGTAAACTTAAACTCCAAGTACTCTGTCTTGGTCCTGCTCAATCAAAAATCTTTAGACTCAAGAAGTTGTCTCCAAATCTCCAATTTATTATTAACTCCTCCTCGAGTCTCATCAATCAATACCATATTATCTGCAAATAGCATACACTAAGGCACCCCTCCATGAATATGTCCATCAAAAATCCATCACCAATGCAAATAAAAAAGGGCTTAGAGCCGGTCTATGATGCAAACCTATCAAAACTGGAAAGTTCTATGAATCTCCACCTACCATCCTTACACTAGTCTTCACGCCATCATACATGTCCTGAATCTAACTAATATACACTACAAGTATCCTTCTATACTCCAAGCACCTCCATAGAATCTTCCTAGGCACTCTATCATATGCCTTCTCAAGATCAATAAACACTATATGCAAGTCCTTCTTCCACTCCCAAAATTGCTCCACTAATCTTCTCACAAGGTGAATGGCCTCAGTAGTCGAGCAACCTGGCATGAAACTGAACTGATTCTCAGAGATAGTCATAATGATTCTTAGTCTCAACTCTACCACCCATTCCCAAACCTTTATAGTATGACTCAACAACTTAATACCTCTATAGTTGTTGCAACTCTCTATGTCTCCCTTGTTCTTATATAAAGGAATCATTATACTCCACCTCCATGCTCCAGGCATCTTTGCCACCCTAAAAATAATGTTAGACAACTTTGTCAACCACTCTAAACCTGCCCCACCAGTGCTCTTCCAAAAATCAACTGGAATTTCGTCTTGCCCTGTTGCTCTACCCCAACTCATCCTATGAATATCCCCTTGACCTCGTCAACCTCAACCACCCAAGAACATAAAATTCAGTTCATTCTCTTCAAGAAAGAAACCAAGAATTAAGTTCCCAAATATAAAAAACTCAAGAAAACTTTCAAGATAATCTCCTAGGGTTCTAAAGTCAAGTTCTCTATATCAAATCAAATCTATTAAGGTATGTGGGGTTTATGGACAAGGATCCTCTTTAATCCTTGTGCCCAAAACTAGTTTTTTGAAGATGAATTTATATGAGTTTCAATTTAGGGTTCACACCCAATTATCATTATTTAAAGATTATGATGTTACAAGCAATTTAAATGTTGAATTGCATGTCTATTTTCACATCTTTATGTGTATGATATGATTTTACGAATTTTTAATTTAGTTTTAAGCATGATATTGTGATTTTAATTTCATTACTTTGATATTGTTGAAGTATTTCTAGAAGTATATTGTTCATGACATTTTGCTATGAGTTTGCACGAGTTTCAAATATGGGCTTTAAACCCCTAAGTTTGAAGTTTTGATATTTTAAAAAGATTATGATTTTAAGTCTCTCTTATGAATTGTTTACTAAGATTTAAGAAAGAAACCTGTTCTTTTGATCCAAAGCTAAGATAAGGAATCCACATTGTTCATACAGTTTGAGATTTAAAGAAGAGAAGAATAATTGGTTTTCATTACAAACCCTTGTGCTATTTTAAGGTGGATTTCCTAAAGTTTTGAGCAAAAGAATGGGAGAAGTATTTAGAACCGATTTAGGTATGATTCCAAGGTCTCATACCCTAGAACTATGTGCCATCGTAAATTGAGATTAATTGCCCATAGTGGGAAAATATAGCGATCACTTAAGATAAGGTCATACTCTTTGGTAAGAGTCTAACACCTCTCCCTAACATGCGGTTTTCCCCTTAGGGGAACATGATGTTGGACATCATAACAGCTCATATGGTGTATGTCGGTTAGAAGAACCTTCCAAAGTTCCTAAACTCTAAGTTCTAATAGAAAAGAGTAAAAGAAAAGCTTTTAGAAACTAAGTGTAAAGGCTCACGATTTTATTCAGACATTGTTTTACATAAGACATTAGCTATGAGATTTACAGCTTTTAGTCTACAAATGATAAAGGTGAGTCCTTTTACACTTAGACTGCATGATTAGAAAACAGACTTGACTTCAGTCCTATTTATTCTACTAATAGAAAGAGTAAAAGTTCAACTTTTAGAACTAAGTGCTATGGCTCATAAGATTTATTCAGTAGGCTTTATTATTCATGATTCATGATTTTTAGCTTTCAATTATTCAAGCCAATTTGAGTCAGTTACACTTAGCATGCATTTTATAGAAGTTATATGCAAAATTAGTTCCATTTTTTACTTATGAATTCACCCCCACATGCTTAGTACATTCCAAAAGTATTGATCCACATATATGACTATGTGCTACATTGTCTCATAATATAGGTACGAGTTGTAGTGTGCTCATTATATTCAGACAGCTTGTAGTTTCCAATCAGCGGGTGATGAGTCCTTTTGATTCAAGGGATAGATTATGTCATATAGTTTGAATAGTATTTTATTTTTCTTTATTCAATCATATTGATTCGGGATAGATGGGGGTCATTTCCCGGCTACCTATAGTCAATACTACTAGAGGCATCATAGACAGTCAGTAGAGTTAATGTATTGGGTTTTTAATTTTGGGTTTGTATAAAGAAGAGTTGTAATCATTTTAGTAGTTTGTTTTGACGATGTTAATCTAAAGATTTATCTTCCACTTATTTTGTTTCAGACTTATGTATATTATTCAGTTGCTCATGAGTTATGCTAGTACAAGGGTTATCTTGGGATCACTCTCAAGCATCGTGTTACGACAAGGGGTAGAATTAGGTCGTTACAATGATCTATCCATCAAAAGATCTATCACCCTCTGTAATACCACGTACTTTTTCCTAGCTTGAAATCGTCTATGAATCCATTTTTGTACATATGGTATTCCTAAGATTTTCACTTTTTCTCATGTGGGAAAATAAGTTAGATTTTCAACAATACCAATTTCATCCAAATCTGGTATCAGACGAGGAAGTTATGGCTATTTTTTAGAGAGCAGTCTGAATCGCCCAGTACGATGGCCAGTTCGACGGACCATCGACCCAGCGATAGACCATCGCACCCCACTGTTATTTCAAGATAGTAAGTCAACTCTATAGCTGAGTATGGCAGAGAGGTCCGACAAACCGTCGCACCCCACCGTCGCACCTAGGCAGTAAACTCCAATTCTGGTCCCAGTGCGATGGTCAATCCGATGGACTGTCGACCCAGCCACGGACCATCGCACCCCACTATTATTTTTTTAATAGGGGATTTTTAGTCTTTCACCACCCGTTTATATACCTAGTAATAACCGACTAAAGCTCACAAATTCGTTAGCCAACTAAAACATTAAAATTAGGGGTTTTCTTTCTAAGATTAATCGAAAGAACAAAATCCAAATCTTCTTTACGAACTAAGAGATTCAAATTATTCAAGTTCAAGAAATTCAAAAAAACTCATTACCAGGTATGCATAGTCTTCATTCATGGACTCCTTTCATCCATGGAGCCCAAGAATCTCTTTTCTAAGATAATGTGTATGAATTTCATGTTGGATTTGCTTTTGTTCATATTGATAATGACCAATTGAATTCTATTCCATGTTTTAGTGATAAAATTTTAATGGAAATTTATTATTATAGGTGTAGCTTCAAGTGAATCCATGATTAAACCCTTGAATGGTGAAATTAGAGATGAATCATGATGTTTATTTGTTGTATAATGTCGTCTACATATACTATGCCTACCATATGTTTGATTAATGCCTATGTGAAAAAAAAGTGCCCAACTAGTATGATATTATGAAATCCCCATTTATTTACAAGTTTATACATATCACATGTTTAATGGAATGCCTCAATAAATGAATTATGGATTGTGATGTTGGTCATGTATTCAAGAAAGCCATGCTTTGTCAGTTTTTTCCATCGAGTCCTAGGGGTACTTGTACCCGAAACATTAGCTGTGTACCTAGAGTCATGTCATGTTTTCATGATACTCTTAGTCAAGTCATGATCCTTAGACTTCAGACAGTCTTATTACTTAGAAAATCTCAATAATCTCATGAACTCAATCAGTTTTCAGGTATCAGTATTATTTCATCAATCTATGAGATTCAGTAACTCAGTCCATGTTTATATAAGTTAATCATGTTCAGTATCCATTCAGATGGGAGTAGAAATTAGCACCGAGTGAACCCAAGAATGGGAAATCACCTGCTAGTTGAGGGTATGATTCGTAGGAGCAGTTCTTACATTCCAGAACTACTTAGCCAGGATAGGTTGAGACATCATACCTTCTATTTAAGGTTAGATGAGGTGGTTTAAGGACTCAGATAGTTCATCAGATTTTAGAACTGTCAGATACAGTATAGAACTTAGCTAGTTCCATCAGATTCAGGACTGTCAGATATAGTCACTCATGTTATCAGTTATACCAGTCATCAGAACTCAGTTATTAGTCATGTTAGTTATCAGTAAATTCATGTTATCACAATCTCAGATATATAGTTATTATGTATTCATGCATGTATTCTCATGTTTATGTTATCCAGTCAGTTAGTATAGTTCATGCATATGAACCCTTATATGCATATCAGTACATTCTATTGTACTGACACATTCGTGCTATGGTGTTTTATACCAAAGGTTCAGAGACACGATCTCCCGAGCATCAGTAGCATTCCAGTCTCAGCAGTTAGAGTTAAAAGTGAGTCCTCATCCTTTGAAGGAACATATCTCCAACTAACTCTATTTAGCAACTGAATAGTAAATATTGCAATAATCATATTGTCCTCAAATGAGAAAGACTCACTACAAACTCTGAACACTGGAATGCTACTGCTAATCTGGAGCTCGTGCCTCTGAACCTATGGTGTAATATAAGAGAAAGCACCATAGCGCAAATACGTCAGTACGTCTGAATGTACTGAGTATATGAGTGATGTAGGATAAATGCAAAGGGTTATATGCATAAACAATGCTGACTAATATGAACGTGAGAATACATACATGCATACATAACTATAACTAAACTCGTGGAGATACTGACTACTGAGTCTGAATACTGACAACATGAGTGTACTGATACTGATATATTGAATAGATGAATGACTAATTTTGATAGTTTGAATTATGAAGAGCTGGTTTGGTCAACTGTGTCAGATAGTTCTGAAGCTGAATACTGATATCATGAATTCTGATAACTGATATGACTGATACATGAGTTCATAAAATTGATATAACTGATATAACTGTGATGTTCAGCCTAACCGATATAACTGATACTGAGCGACTGTATTTGACAGTCTAAGTTCTGATGGAACTATATGAGTTCTATTTTATATGGAATAACTAAATTTGAGATCAGTCCTATCTAGAAGGTGATCTTTAAATCTAATGATTCTGATACTATTTAACTATATTGGAGATAGTCCTGTCTAATAGGTGATCTCGAAGTCTATTTATAATGATATGGATTGATTGTCTCTGACAGTATTGAATCTGTACTACTGAATTGAGTTGATTATATCTGACAGTCTTGAATCTGTAACTAAAACTGTGAGATGTATTTATCTAACTGACATACCCTAAGCAAAGCTGACTGGGGTCCAATCTCTGCCCTGACTGAAAGGGTGTCAATATCGCACCACTGGTAAGGACAACATGTGAGCAACCCTCATATAATAGGTAACTCTAGTGAGAATGGTGGGAACCCTCATATAATAGGTTAAGCCACCTCATCTACCCTCATATAACAGGCTGCGACATCTCAACCTATGCTAGCTACATAGTTCTGGAATGCAAGGATAACTTCTAAGAATCACACCCTCATATACAGGTGAGTTTCCATCCTTGTGAGCACTTAGTGTTGAATCCTACTCCCATTTAAAAAAACACTAAACTAAATAACTGGGTTGAAATAAATAACTAAATTGAACTGATTAGCTGAACTGGTACTGATTAGCTAGATTGATACTAGTGGTATTGTTTAGCAGAGCTAAACTATGTTTACTAGATTTCGATGACTGATAGAATGTACTAAGTTCTGAGGACTAGTTGAGAGTACTGAAGTTACTGAGATTGACTTTGAATACCGAGGTTACAAATATTACTGAGTACTAAGAACACTGATATTACTAAACTACTGAGATTACTGAGGTTACCGAGCACTGAGATTATTGAGAATACTGAACTACTGAGATTACTGAGTTTTCCTGAGTCACATGACTGACTGAATTCTATAGAATCATGGCTTGATTTTGTATATCGTGAAACATGACATGGGTCTAGGCACACAACTATAGTTTTTGGGTACGAATACCCCCAGGACTCGATGGAAGGAAACTGACACAACATACCTGACTTGATCATAAGATTGGAGTCCACAATTCACATTATCATAAATAGAGGATATTATACATCATGTAGTTCCTCAACATATTAAGCATGGTAGGGAGTGCATAGCTATATTTTGTGTGTATATTGTATATCTCCATTAGAGTATATAGCTAACATGGACTTGTCATTTAGTCATCATGGAACCATATGAACATGAATTTCTAGTATCCTAAGCATTTTATCAAACAACTTGCATGCATTCTTTAAGGCATAGGTGTGTTTCATAACTTGTACCATTTTACACCATCTAAGGTTCATAGTTTTCAACTAACAAGCATATATATTCCATGAAAACACCTCTAGATATCATCTTGAAACTTAATCAATAATCATCAACATGTACATGCTCATATCACCATAAAAGGTTCACAAAATAGTATTTAAAAGCATGATTCTTGAGTTTTATGAACGAATTGAATCCATAGATGAACACTACACATACCTTAGAAAGGAAACCTTGATGATTTGCTGGAGAGTTCTTAGATTTGGGAAACTTAATTCTTAATTATCTTGGAAAAAGGCTTGAATATGGCTTTTGAGAGATGAGTTTGATGGAAACCCTAATCTTTTGGTTGAGAGTGTAAAAGATGGTTTTTGAGATGCTTAACTGAAGAAAAATGGAAAAAATTACCCCTCTTTAGGGTTATAAGTAGTGGAAGGTGAAGGAAATGACCAAAATACCCTTATAAAATAAATTCTCAGTTGCTAAAAATCATAGCTGGCGATATTTGTGACAAGGCATCAAAAAATGTGGCAATCCATCAAAAATGTCATCACACAGGAGCTGGAATTGATGGTTTCTACCTAAGCCTAACGACATTTATGAAAAGGCATAAAAAATGTGATAGGCCATAAAAAATGTCGTCACATAGAAGCTGGATTCTGCCTAAGGCTGATGACCTTCGTGATAGGGCATCACAAATGTGGTAAGCTACCATGAATGTCATCACTTAGGAGCTGGTTTCTACCTAAGCTTGATGACCTTCATGATAGGGCGTCATAAATATGGTAAGCTACCACGAATATCGTCACTTAGGAGCTGGTTTCTGCCTAAGGTTGACGACCTTCATGATAGGGTGTCAGAAATGTGGTAAGCTACCACGAATGTCATCATTTAGGAGCTGGTTTCTTCCTAAGGCTAACGATTTTCCTGATTGGGCGTCAAAAATATGGTAAGCTACCACGAATGTCGTCACACTATTTCCAGCCTAACATGCTAGAGTAAAATAGGAATAACTCTTTGCTCTGATATCAGATTTAGGAAAAATTGGCATTTTTGGAAAGATAATTCAATTATCTATCTATTGATAGGTCATGAGCTAAAAAATTCCAAGTATAATGAGAGATATGCTTGTTTGAAGTTGACTATACCAATATCCTTCTCAAGAATTCAATCGATAAGGAATGTTTTGATTCGTCTGATAGCTGGTAGTTATTTGAATGCTTAATATACATCTAAATTACTCATAAGAATATAAAAGAACCATAATGTACTATGTATGAGCTTGGTACATGGCTATAATATTGGTTTGGATTTTTTTTTCGGGTATTACAATATCTCTCCCTTGGAAATATTCATCCTCGAATGATACTGGCTGAGATGAGAGAAAAGACAACTTACATGAATACATAGCATGAATGACTGATCATGATTTCATGGCTGACATGACTGAAAACTGAGAATATCATATTGTACATGCATATCTGATGCATGGGTAGCTGATTTATGAATATAGTACTGCGTGTTTCGATAAACTATGTTTTTTAAATTGAGAATGCATATCTGATGCTTAACTGATAAGTTGAATCCATGCATATCTGATGCATAATTATATGACTGACATGATACCTGAATGCATAACTGAAAGTACTGATAAGCTGACCATGCATATCTAATGCATGAATACATGACTGAACTGACTCACGAACATGCAACTGAATATGCAATGGTAAAGATCCAAGTTTGAATTGAAAACTAAGCATGGAACTGAATACCAAGTTTGTTATTAAAATCTAAACATGAGAATAAGTAACTTCAAGAAAGGTTGTTACCTTGAATTAAAAATACCGATGCGTCTGAGACTAATTACTCAATATACATGAGTGGGAACATAAGATATAACTGGGTCTGGAGCGTGATGCCTAAACTGAACTGAGTCTGCAATGCATGACATGGATAGATTATCATATCGTGGACTAAATTGAGCCATTAAGTACATGGCTTACTACTGAGTTTTGAAGCTAGAGGGTTGGCTCATAAGTAACACTTCCTCCAAGATAGATTCATCAAAGAAAATGACATGTTTAAATCAAGGAAGTTTGGGGGCTATAGTGTATCTCCCCCTTGGGACACTGTGTCCCTTGAAGGATGCTGGACTGACCTTGCTGAGATATTAAGAAAGTTGAGGCGATGCATAAGGCACCTAGGAACTAAATCATGACTGATTATCTGAGATCTGAAACTTGAGGACTAATACACAAATACATAGACATACTGACTTATCTAATTAACTTAGTATGCTTGGGAGCATGATATGTGTACATGAATCATGAGCTGCATGACCTGAGTCTGAATTTTTTTGAGTTCTTCAAACATGATTTGTAACACTGAGTGATCTAGAACTGAACTCCCTATACTGGGAACTAAAAGTGCACACGGTTCTATGGAATGCGTGTAAATTTAAGCAGTATTTATGGAATCTGAGACATAAAGCATGCATAGGCATTATGCCAACTAAAGTACAAAGATTTACGCTGAGATAAGGATGGGTCAGGAATTGTCTTCCCTAACTGCTTTTCTGTACATACTGGCACTACTACTGGAATTTGAGAACCTGACTTGGGTACTTGATCTACCATCCCTACTTGGATTTAAGCCATCATCATAATTATGTGAGCACTAAACTAAACTCTAAACTGAACGACAATCATCATCACATACTTACACTCTGATTAACACATGCTTTTCTTACTAAGCACATCATCTGCCCCTGTTTCCCTTACATACTAATAGTATCACATTTACACCTTCATTCTTAATTTTGAGTCAATAAAATTAAATTTCTAAATCACACTGTTCAAGCCTACTGATTTATTCTGGAACAACTATCCCCATGAATATATAGTTTGTTCAATCTGGATATCATTATCCCAACTCTACTACTGCTAAACTCCTGGGTTCATGCTTCTAACTCTAGTCATATGCTATCATAGGATTTTGAGAAGTGATCTACTGGCATATCTAAATCTGGGTTCGAGAATGAGCTCTCATGATCATGAATGAGATTCGTACAAGTTTGGGACATAACTGAACTGATGGAATACTATTGAGCATAAGGGAAATCCCATAGCTATCTGTAGGGACTATTTGAGAAAGCCCTATCTGTAGGACTTGAGCTTCACTACTTTTGTTACCTTGAAAGTAAGGTAAAGTTGACATGACTAAAGCATGATGAGAATCTACATGAGGTTTCTTAGAGAACCTTTCTATAGCACGATCTAAGACATGAAAGAAGGGAAATTGTTCCTAAAACATCTCATAGCCTCCTGCACATAAGTGTGGTACACAACACACGCATGTACAAGACTCTACTATGCGGCTTTCAGACTTCCTAGGACTCTATTGAACCTTAGGCTCTGATGCAAAGTTTGTAATACCCCAATTTTTTGAACTAAAATGCTACACGGTGCTCATGACCCCAAAGGACCACAAGCTAACCCATGACTAATATCTATACCTGTATACTGCATAATATATCATAAAATACAGAAACATAAATAATTGAAAAAGGTATAACAATACCAAAACAACTCATAAATTTAAAATAATAAGATTCGAATATCTAATCTGATATCTAGTCTGAAAGCCTCTAATTGAACTGAATAAGGAGTTGAAGGAACATGTCTTCAACTAACTCCATCTAGCAACTAAATATTAAATTTTTTAATAATCATATCATCCTCGAATAAGAAGGACTTACTGCAAACTCTAAACACTGGAATGCTATTACTGATCTGGAGCTTGTGCCTCTGAACCTATGGTGTAACATAAGAGAAATCACCATGGCATAAATACGTCAGTACGTCTGAATATACTGAGCATACAAGTGAGGTAGGCTAAATGCAAAGGGTTATATGCATGAACAATGCTGACTAATATGAATGTGAGAATACATACATGCATACATAACTGTAACTGAACTCGTAGAGATACTGACTACTGAGTCTGAATACTAACAACATGAGTGTACTAATACTGAGATACTTAATAGATGAATGACTATTTATGATGGTTTGAATTATGAAGAACTGGTATGGTTGACTGTGTCTGACAATCCTGAAGCTGAATACTGATTTCATGAATTTTGATAACTGATATAACTGATACATGAGTTCAGAAAACTAATATAACTGATATAACTGATATAACTGTGATGATCAGCCTAACTGATCTAATTAATACTGAGTGACTGTATATGATAGTCTATGTTTTGATGGAACTATCTGAGTTTTATTTTATATGGAGTAACTGAATTTGAGATTAGTTCTATCTAACTGGTGATCTTTAAATCTAATAATTCTTATTCTATTTAACTATAGTTGAGATCAGTCCTTTCTAATAGGTGATCTTGAAGTCTATTTATAATGATAAGGATTGATTATCTCTAATAGTACTTAATCTGTACTACTGAACTAAGTTGACTGTATCTGACAGTCCTGAATCTTTAACTGAAACTATAAGATGTATTCATCTAACCGACATAACCCAAGCTAAGCTGACTGGGGTCCAATCTCTGCCCTAACTGGAAGGGTGTCAATACCGCACCATTGGTAAGGACAACATGTGAGCAACCCTCATATAACAGATAACTCTAGTGAGAATAGTGGGAACCCTAGTATAACAGGTTAAGCCACCTCATCTACCCTTATATAATAGGATATGATATCTCAACCTATGTTGGATACATAGTTCTAGAATGCAAGGATGACTGCTAAGAATCACACCCTCATATACAGGTGAGTTCCCATCCCTGGGATCATTCGGTGCTGAATCTTACTCCCATCTGAAAAACACCAAACTAAATAACTGAGCTGAACTGAATAATTGAACTAAACTAATTAGTTGAACTGATACTGATTAACTATATTGATACTAGTGGTATTATTTAGCGGATCTAAATTAAGTTTACTGGATTTTGATAACTGACAGAATATACTGAGTTCTGAGGACTGGTTGGGAGTACTGAAGTTACTGAGATTGACTTTGAATACTGAGGTTACAGATATTACTAAGATCACTGAGATTACTGAACTACTTAGGTTACTGAGCACTGAGATTACTGAGAATACTGAACTACTGAGATTACTGAGTTTTTCTGAGTCACATGACTGACTGAATTCTACTTAATCATGGCTTGATTTTGTATATCGTTAAACATGACATGGATCTAGGCACACAACTATAGTTTTTGGGTACGAATACCCCCAGGACTCGATGGAAGGAAACTAACACAATATGATTGACTTGTACTATTTTAGAGTATATAGCTAACATGGACTTGTCATTTAGACATCATGGAACCATATAAATGAATTTCTAGCATCCTAAACATTTTATCGAACACCTTGCATTCATTCTTTAAGACATAGGTGTCTTTCATAACATGTACTATTTTACACTATCTAAGGTTCACAGTTTTCAACTAACAAGCATATATATTCCATGAAAACACCTCTAGATATCATCTTGAAACTTAAACAATAATCATCAACATGTATATGCTTATATCACCACAAAAAGTTCACAAAATAGTATTTAAAAGCATGATTCTTGAGCTCTATGAACGAATTGAATCCATAGATGAACACTACGCATACCTTAGAAAGGAAACCTTGATGATTTGCTGGAGAGTTCTTGGATTTGGGAAACTTAATTCTCAATTATCTTGGAAAAAGGCTTGAATCATGCTTTTGAGAGATGAGGTTGATAAAAACCCTAATCGTGTGGTTGAGAGCATAAGAAAGGGTTTTTGAGATGCTTAATTGAAGAGAAATAGGAAAAATTATGCCTCTTAAGGGTTATAAGTCGTTAAAGGTGAAGAAAATGATCGAAATACCCTTATGAAATAAACTCCCAGTTGCTAAAAATCATAGCTAATGACATTTGTGACAAGGCATCGAAAAATGTGACAACCCATCAAAAATTTCGTCACACAGGAGCTAGAATTGATAGTTTCTACCTAAGCCTGACGACATTTATGATAAGGCATCAAAAATATGACAGGCCGTCAAAAATGTCATCACACGAAAGCTGGATTCTGCCTAAGGCTGACGACCTTCATTATAGGGTGTCACAAATGTGTTAATCTACCATGAATGTTATCACTTAGGAGGTGGTTTCTTCCTAAGGCTGACGACCTTCGTGATAGGGCATCACAAATGTGGTAAGCTACCATGAATGTCATCACTTAGGAGTTGGTTTATTCCTAAGGCTGACGACCTTTGTGATAGGTCATCACAAATATGGTAAGCTACCACAAATGTCTTCACTTAGAATCTTGTTTCTGCCTAAGGCTGATGACTTCATGATAGGGCATCACAAATGTTGTAAGCTACCACGAATGTCGTCACACTATTTCCAGCTTGATATACTGGAGTAAAATAGGAATAACTCTTTGCTCCGATAACGGATTTAGGAGAAATTTGTATAGTCATAAGATAATTCAATATCTATCTGTTGATAGGTCATGAGCTAAAAAATTCCAACTATAATGAGAGATATGTTCGTTTAAAGATGACTATACCAATATCCTTCTGAAGAATTCAATCGGTAAGGAATATTTTGATTCGTCTGATAGCTGGGAGTTATTTGAATCCTTAATATACATCTAAATTACTCATAAAACTATAAAATAACCATGATGTACTATGAATGAACTTGGTACATGGCTCTAATATTGGTTTGTATTTTTGGGGGGGGGGGGTATTACATTTCAGTTCATGTTTCCGCATTTATATACATATATTATGCAGTGTACAAGTATAGTTATTAGTCATGGGTTACCTAGTGGTCCTTCGAGGTCATGAGCACTATGTAGGATTCTAGACACCAAGATCAGGGCATTACAAACTTGGTATAAAAGCCTAAGATTCAATAGATTCCTAGGAAGTCTGAAATCCGCATCTAGTAGAGTCTTGTACATAGGTGTATTGCGTGCCACATATATGTGTAGGAGGGTATAAGATTTTTTAGGAATAGTTTCCCTTCTTTCAATATTCATGTCATGCTAGTGAGCATAATATCATGTCAATCTCTCTGTCTAATCAGTTTTCCCTTTCTTCTGTAGAACATGCCTCCAAAAGAAAGAAACAGGAATCAGTCAGCCCCTCAGCTCAAAGATCCTCTGGGCAAACATGTTTCTCATGTGGAGTTCAGGACCGCATTTACTACTCTTTCTCAGTTTGTTGCTGCTCGAAATGAATGACCAACTATCGTTCTAGCTAACCTAGTGGCCAATTCAGCTGTAGCTAGGATTCGGGACTTCACCCGAATGAACCTTCCATTCTTCTTTGGGTCTAAGTCAAATGAGGACCCTCAGGAATTCATCGATCAGGTTCAGAAGGTTACTGACATTATGGGGGTGTCAGCTGTTGAGAGTGCTAAGCTAGCTGTATATCAGTTGCAAAATGTTGCTCACACTTGGTACAAGTAGTGGAAGTCAGAAAGGTTGGATGATACAGGGCCTATTGAGTAGGAGGAGTTTGTTACCGCATTCTCAAATAAATTCTTTCCCCTAGAGCTCAAAGAGGATAAGGTGTTAGAATTCATCAACCTCAGGTAGGGCAACATAACGGTGAAAGTGTATTCTCTTAAGTTTACTCAATTAGCCATATATCCCCCTCATGTGGTTGTAGATAGTAGGGCCAAGATGAGTAAGTTTGTTTCTGGGGTGAATGATAGTGTGGTCAATGAGTATAGGTCTACGATGTTAAAAAGTGATATGACTTTTGCCAGTCTTATGACTCATACTCAGCAGATAAAAGATCGAAAATTTAAGATGAGGGAGAAACAGAATAAGAGATTAAGGACTGATAGTTTCAACTTTGCTCAGGCCAAATTAGAAGGAGGAAACCATTCTCAGTTTCTTCCTAAGTCATCAGTTCCAGCTCCTTCTTTAGCTAGTTCTCCAGCTTCTAAGTTTAGGGATGGTAATAAAGATAGGGCACCAGGCTCTAAGTCTCAGGGCAGTGTTAGTAATGCTAGAACTAATCCCCTTTGCCAGACTTGTGGTAAGAACCACAAGGGTACTTTCAGAGCTGGCAGTGATACCTATTTTGGTTGTGGCAAACTAGGTCACAAAGTAAGAAATTGTTCGTAGCCAGGTCTGTAGGGTCAATAGAACCGTTCCTCAGCGTAGTCCAGTCGCCTGAATCAGCAGGGCGTAACCTCCAGTGCTGCTAGTGGACAATTCCCAAATTGAATCTATACTCTCCAGTCCCAATAAGATCAGAAAAATTCTCTTGATGGATTTACTGGTATGTTGCAGATCTTTCATGTACATGTTTACGCTTTGCTAGATCCAGGTGCTTCCTTATCTTTTGCTACTCCCTATATAGCAGGCGCTTTCGAAACTAGTCCTGAAATTCTAGTAGAGCCCTTTTCAGTCTGTACCCTAGTGGGTAAAACCATCATAGCCTAGCGGGTATACAGGAACTGTCAGGTTATGATATTTTACAAAGTCACTTCAGCAGACTTGGTTGAATTAGAGATGATTGATTTTGATGTCATTCTCGGCATGGATTGAATTCATTCCTACTATGCCATAGTTGACTATAGAAATAGAATAGTCTAGTTTCAGTTTCTGAATAACCTATCCTTGAGTGGAAGGGTAGTGTATCTGCTTTCAGAGGTTGGCTTGTTTCCTACCTTTGGGCAAGGAAAATGATATCTAAGGTATGTGTCTACTAGATTGTTTATGTTAAGGACTCTAGTTCTAAAACTCCCAGCCTTGAATCAATCCCAGTTGTGAATGAATATTCAGATGTCTTTCCCAAAGATCATTCAGGCATTCCTCCCAAAAGGGAAATAGACTTCGGCATTAATCTTCTTCCAGATACTCGGCCCATATCTATTCTATCATATAGAATGGCATCATCAGAACTCAAGGAGATGAAAGAATAATTGAAAGATCTCTTATATAAGGGATTCATCAGGCCCAACGTATCCCCATGGGGTGCACCAGTCTTATTCGTGTGAAAGAAAAATGATTCTCTTAGAATGTGCATAGACTACCGTCAACTCAATAAAGTTACAGTCAAGAACAAGTATCCTCTACCCAGAATCGATGACTTGTTTGATCAACTTTAGGGTGCCAGTTACTTCTCTAAGATAGACTCATATTTGTCTATATCAGCTCAGAGTCAGAATGTGACATTTCGAAGATAGCTTTCT